>NC_057807.1:119881052-120181052 GCF_018294505.1 Triticum aestivum | reverse complement strand
CGTTAGAGGAGGCATCTGAGTACTTTTTGAAGAGCAAACAGGACCAGCTTGGTTACTTAATAGCATCAACTATGAGGATTGAGAAGGGGTTGGCCACCCTAACTCAAAACCAGGAGAGCCCAGAAAGAATCATGGAACAAAAATTCTATGACCTAGATGTTAAAGTAACTGAGATTCAGTCAGTTGTGGAGCAGCTTCAGGATGACATGCATGAGAGGAAGGGCAGGACAACTACTGATGCATTTGCCAGAGTGCCTCGAGCTCAAAGATCAGCTGCAGAGCCTGTGAAAGACACCAGAGCCACTTCATCTGCACCAGCTATAGCTCCAGTGCAACTAGCTCCAGCACCAACTCCTTCAGCTCCATCCACATCAACTGAAGTCTTCGTCCAAGGAGCCATCTCTACACCACCAACTGAAGACCAAGTCTGAGAGACGAAATAGTACTATGCATTTTCTAGGAACTTTTTGGTAACTTGTTGCCAAAGGGGGAGAAAAATGTATAGATCATAGGCTTCGAGAGAGAGAGAGAGTTTGCTTTTGTTCTCTCTTGTCTTTGTGGTTGAACTTTATTTGCTTTTGCTTGCTTGAGATACTATGCTATTATCTGTGAGACATTGATGATCATGTGTTTGATCATAAGCTACATTTATGCTTGTTAGATGCTATTATCTTATTTCTCTTTATATGATCATTCACTTTGCTTGGTGATGAGTGCATGTATTCAATCTTTATTATTTTGAGCACTCCACCAAGATGTATGTGACATGGAAGAGTAACCCATGAGCCTACTTCCTTGTGCATTTGCAGTCCAAAGCAAATCTTAAACCAAGCACAAATTTAGGGGGAGCTCTTGCTTATCACATACTTCTCAAAGCGATGATGTTTTTCAATCTTATTATCATTTGTTGAAGCTTTGATCTATATGTTGTCATCAATTACCAAAAAGGAGGAGATTGAAAGTGCAACTATCCCTAGGTGGTTTTGGTAATTCATAACAACATATAACTCATTGAGCTAATACTATTCCAAGACAAATATTTTAGGAAAGCTCAATGAATGGCATGGCATGGATGATGGAAGTGCATCCCTCAAAATACTAAGGACAAAAGGATTGGCTCAAGCTCAAAAGCTCAAGACTCTACATTTTATATTTTAGTGATCCAAGATCACATTGAGTCTATAGGAAAAGCCAATACTATCAAGGAGGGATGAGGTGTTGCTTGATGAGTTTCTTGCTTCAAGTGCTTAGTGATATGCTCCAAAAACCCTCAACTACTTTCTCATATCCACATATGACCTAAACCTAAAGTCAAACTCGGCTCCACCGATTCATTCTATCCGGCGCCACTGAGTTCAGATGTCATAGCCACTGCCACAAACCCTAGGCAAATCGGTCTCACCAATAGGGATCTTGGTCTCACTGAGATGGGATTGTAATCTCTCTGTTTCCCTTCGTAACGTTTCGGTCTAACCGAAGTGAGCGATCGGTCCCATCGAGATTGCAATGTAAACTCTCAGTTTCCCTTCCGTAACATTTCGGTCTCACCGAAGAGAGCGGATCGGTCCCACCGAGTTTACCTGACCAACTCTCTGGTTAGCTAATTACCGAAATCAGTCTCACCGAGTTTGTGTAATCGGTCTCACCGAGATTACGTTATGCCCTAACCCTAACCATATCGGTCCTACCGAGTTGCATGTCGGTCCCACCGAAATCACTAACGGTCACTAGGTTTACTGAATCGGTCCGACCGAGTTTGTTGATTCGGTCCCACCAAGATTGGTAAATTGTGTGTAACGGTTAGATTTTGTGTGGAGGCTATATATACCCCTCCACCTCCTCTTCATTCGTGGAGAGAGCCATCAGAACAAACCTACACTTCCAACTTACCATTCCTGAGAGAGAACTACCTACTCATGTGTTGAGGCCAAGATATTCCATTCCTACCATATGAATCTTGATCTCTAGCCTTCCCCAAGTTGCTTTCCACTCAAATCTTCTTTCCACCAGATCCAAATCCTGTGAGAGAGAATTGAGTGTTGGGGAGACTATCATTTGAAGCACAAGAGCAAGGAGTTCATCATCAACATACCATTTGTTACTTCTTGGAGAGTGGTGTCTCCTAGATTGGCTAGGTGTCACTTGGGAGCCTCCGACAAGATTGTGGAGTTGAACCTAGGAGTTTGTAAGGGCAAGGAGATCGCCTACTTCGTGAAGATCTACCGCTAGTGAGGCAAGTCCTTCGTGGGCGACGGCCATGGTGGGATAGACAAGGTTGCTTCTTCGTGGACCCTTCTTGGGTGGAGCCCTCCGTGGACTCGCGCAACCGTTACCCTTCGTGGGTTGAAGTCTCCATCAACGTGGATGTACGATAGCACCACCTATCGGAACCATGGCTCAAAAATCACCGTGTCTCCAAATTGCGTTTGAAATCTCCAAACCCTTCCCTTTACATTCTTGCAAGTTGCATGCTTTAATTTCCACTGCTCATATACTCTTTGCATGCTTGCTTGAATTGTGTGAAGATTGCTTGACTTGTGCTAAGATAGCTAAAATTTGCCAAAGACTAAAATTGGGAAAAGGTTAAGTTTTTAATTGGTCAAGTAGTCTAATCACCCCCCCCCCTCTAGACATACTTCAAGGTCCTACAAAAGTCTCCTCAAAGGTGACCACCTGCATTGACTAACAAATGTGAGTTTCACGAAAGACCGTGCTTGCAGTGCTTGTATCGAAGGAAAGCTTCATTAAACAGCTCACTGTCCATCAACTATCATCTACTCAAAGAGGCCCTTGGAGCTCCTTCACATGGATCTCTTTGGTCCCCCATCCTTTGATAGTCTTGGTGGAAGAAAGTTTTGCTTGGTGATTGTGGATGACTACCCAAGTTACACATGCGTATACTTGTTCAAGAGGAAGAGTGAGACTCAACAAACCGTCATCAACTTTGCAAATGAAGCTCAACGTCAACATGAAGAAAAGATCTTGATGATTCGAAGTGACAATGACACCGAGTTCAAGAACTACACCTTGGATGAGTTTCTTAGTGACGAGGGGATCAAGCACCAATATTACGCACCCTACATCCTCAACAAAATTGTGGTGTGGAGAGGAAAAACTGGACATTGATGGATGCGGCAAGGACCATGATGGCGGAATTCAAATCTCTGTACAACTTTTGGGACGAAGCCATCAACACCGCATGTCATGCATCCAATAGGCTCTACCTCCGCAAAGGCTTGAACAAGGCTCCATATGAGATTCTTACCGATAACAAGACCAACCTCAAGTACTTACGGGTGTTCGGTTGTAAGTGTTTCATTCTCAAGAAAGGTGTTCGTTTGTCTAAATTCAAACCTAGGGCTTAAGAGGGCATACTTGTTGGTTATGCTACAAACTCTCATGCTTACCGTGTCCTCAACCAGTCCATCAGACTCATTGAGGAGACATGTAACATGGAGTTTCATGAAAATAACGGCTCCCAAGTAGAGCAAAATGGTCTTTGTGATGTAGGTGATGAAATTCCTCCCCAATCCATAAGAAGAATGGGGATTGGTTAAATACTCCCCTTTGAGGAACCCCTTGTGGCCGAAGGAGAAGGATAATGCTCTACTAAAGTGGAGCCATCACCTACACTATAGACCCACATGCTTCTGAAGAACAAAATGAAGGCCCTTAACCTAATGAACAAGATCAAGGGCAAGATCAACCTCATGGAGATGGTGATGCACAAAATGATGCCCAAGATCAAGTTCATGCCTCCGGGCTCGCTCAAGACCAAGACAAGCTCAAGGTCAAGAGCAAGCTCAAGACAGTGCTCAAGATCAAGAGCAAGCTCAAGATCAAGAGCAAACTCAATACGGTGCTCAAGATGTGCAAGATGATCCTCAAATGCCCATCGAGGAACTTTTGGAGCGCCATGCCGCTAAGGTGGCTTCCAAGCTCGAGTATGAACAACATGTCATGGAGAATGTGCTTGGAATCTTGATAAAAGGGGTAACTACTCGTAAACAATTGTCAAACTTTTGTGAGCATCACGCATTTGTTTCGTGTGTTGAACCCCAAAAGGTACATGAGGCGCTCAATGATGAGGATTGGCTTGAAGCTATGCATGATGAACTCAACAACTTCGAGCGCAATCAAGTTTGGGAATTAGTGCAAAGGCCAACGGAGGAACATAATGTCATCAGGACCAAATGGATCTTCAAGAACAAGCAAGATGCAAACGGTGTGGTAGTTCGAAAAAAGACAAGATTGGTGGCTCAAGTCTACTCCCAAGTCGAGGGTATCGAATACAGTGAAACCTTTGCCCCCGTTGCTCGTCTTGAATTTATTCGCATGTTGCTTGCCTATGCATCTCATCATGACTTTAAATTGCAACAAATGGATGTGAAAAATGCATTTCTTAATGGTCCTTTAAATGAGTTGGTGTATGTCAAACAACCTCCGGGATTCGAGGATCCCAAGTTCCCCACTCATGTATTCAAACTCAAAAGGCACTCTATGGCCTTAAACAAGCCCCACATGTGTGGTATGAGCACCTTACCGAGTTGGTGCAAGGGTCAAAGGGGATTTGTTTATATGCCAACAATATGTTGATGATATTATTTTTGGTTCTCCTAACAAATCTTTCAATGATGAGTTTACCGCACTAATGACCAAGAAGTTTGAGATGTCTATGATGGGAGAGTTGAAGTTCTTTCTCGGGTTCAAAGTCAAACAAAGAAGAGAAGTAACCTTCATCAACCAAGAAAAGTATACCAAAGACATGCTCAAGAGATTCAAGCTAGAAGATGTCAAGCCGGTCAAGTTTCCCATGCCCACCAAATGCAAGCTTGACAGTGATCCCAATGGTAAAGCGGTGGATCAAAAGGTATATCGTTCCATGATTGGATCCTTGCTTTACCTTTGTGCATCTAGACCGGATATCATGTTGAGTGTGGGAATTTGCGCACGGTTTCAAGCCGGACCTAAGGAAAGCCACTATGTGGATGTCAAGCGAATCTTTCGATATTTGGCTCATACCCCAAACTTTGGCTTATGGTACCCCAAAGGACCAAGCTTCGATCTCATGGGTTACTCGAACTCAGATTGGGAGGGAGATTGTGTGGAGAGGGAAAAAGTCCATTTTAAACCCTGAACTCGTAGACGTTGGGTGAAACGAACCCCAAGTCGAAATCAGGGTCAATTGTACCCTGAACTATGCAATCCCGGTCTAAATCAAACCTTCGAGTCGTTTGGATGACCGGGATTGCTGGGATTTCGCTGAGGGCACACGCCTCCACCCAGCTGGGCCGGCCCGCTTTATTTTTTTTCCGTTAAGGGCGCTACACCATCCTCTGCTGGGCCGGCCTGCTTTTGTTTTTTGTTAAAAAAAAGTGCACGGTGTGCCTTGAACACGTGAACCCGTGCTATTTTTCGGTTTACAAATATTTGTTCTAAATTAAAACATAGAACTGACTTCAAAAAACATTTTCTTACAAAGATGTTCAATGAAATTTAAATATTGTTCAATGGATATCTCAAAAATGTTCAAAATGTATTAAATATTGTCCAGCGTATATAACGAAAATATTCAATTTTTATTTAAAAAATTCAACGTATGTAAAAAATGTTCAAAGTATATTTTTGAAGAATTGAACATATTTAAAAAATCACATTTGTTTCCAAGAATTGTTGAAAACATGGAAGCAAAAAGAAATCTATCGCAATACATTGTACTTTAAAATAGGCGCGGCAATATATACCTACTGAGTAGGTAGCTAGTGTGGTTGCCATCACTGCTATTTATTCACTTTTTCAAAAAAATCACAATTTTAAATTGTTCAGTGTACAACAAAAAATGTTCAACGGGTATTTAGATGGTTTTTCAGCACATATCACAAAATTGTTCAATGTGTAGTTAAAAATTGTTCAGATTATATTACAAAAATGTTCAATGTATAAAATTTGTTCATCGTATATCACAAAAATGTATAATATGTTTTAAATTATTTCAATGGATATCTCAAAAATGTTTGCTGTGTACTTAAAAATTGTTCATCGTACACTTAAAATATGTTAAATGTATATTTGAAAATCGTTCGTCGTATATAATTTTTTGTTCATGTTTTCAATATTTTTTTCGTACGTACGCTCGTTTCCTGGCAATGGGCCAGCCTGTTTGCACGAGCCCTACGCGGAAGCTCTTCTGTTTGACGCTATCGTGTCTCAAAAAAAATTGTTTGACACTATCCGCAATTCTGCCGCAAAAGAGCGACAGAAAAATAAAGATAATTTTTTTTAGCAAACAAAAATATAAATGGGCTGGCCCAGCGCGGAGGACGGGTGCTCCTTAGCCCACCAGCTAGACAAATCCCGGTTGAACATTTGTCAGGGTTTGATTTAGACCGGGATTGCATAGTTCAGGGTACAATCGACCGGGATTTTGACTTGGGGGTTCGTTTCACCGAACGTCTACGAGTTTAGGGTTTAAAATGAACATTCCTTGGTCGCTCTTTGGTGAGTTGGTCCTCAAAAAAGCAAAATTGTGTGTCTCTCTCATCCACAGAGGCCGAATATGTAGCCGCCGCAAGTTGTTGTGCACAATTGCTATGGGTGAGGCAAACCTTAAAGGATTATGGTGTCTCTTGTGACAAAGTGCCTCTTCTATGTGACAATGAAAGTGCTATCAAGATCTCTCATAACCCGGTGCAACATAGCAAGACGAAGCATATTGAGATACGCCATCATTTTATTCGGGATCACATCAAGCGGGGAGATATTGATATCATCTACATCAACACTCAAGAGCAACTAGCGGATATTTTCACCAAGCCTCTAGATGAAGCAAGATTTCGCGAGTTAAGACATGAGCTAAATATCATTGATTTGAGCAATGTGGCTTGAATCTAGGCACTTCCCACTGCACTCATCATCATATCTTGTTCTAGATGTAGGCATGGACATAGGGGGAGTGTTGTTCTCTCAATGAACTCTTCCTCCCCCCATTATGCATAAATCGATCAAGTCTTTCACATTAGCCATTTTGATGGTACTTGTGCTTCAAACATGAGTGCACAAAGATGAGTGTTGGTCATGGGCCCAAGGTTAAAATCTTCATGGTGCCATACCATTTGACTCAAACATAGGTGGCCTCGGCTACTGCCCTCTCCTTGAGAGGTGTGTGGTTTTTCCTTTTTCTCTAGTTGATTTATTTTGTGTTTTAGGTGTGTCATGTTTCTTGTCTCTCCTTGTGTGCCTCTCTCGCTCTTTGTTGTGTTTTCCTCCTTGAGTTGCACCCTCATCTTGCCTCGTGTTTCTTTTTCATGGAGCCATGCATGTTCTGTTTGATGTCTCATCAAGTTCTTGCTGGGCGGTACTGTCGGTGTCAAAACCAGTGGATCTCGGGTAGGGGGTCCCGAACTGTGCATCTAAGGCTAATGGTAACAGGAGGCGGGGGACACGATGTTTACCCAGGTTCGGGCCCTCTCTATGGAGGTAATACCCTACTTCCTACTTGATTGATCTTGATGATATGAGTATTACAAGAGTTGATCTACCACGAGATCGATGAGGCTAACCCTAGAAGCTAGCCTATGATTTTGTTGTTCTTGTCATACAGACTAAACCCTCCGGTTTATATAGACACCGGAGGAGGCTAGGGTTACACAGACTCGGTTACAGAGAAGGAAATCTACATATCTGAATCGCCAAGCTTGCCTTCCACGCAAAGGAGAGTCCCATCCGGACACGGGACGAAGTCTTCTATCTTGTATCTTCATAGTCCAACAATCTAGCCAAAATATATAGTTCGGCTATCAGAGGACCCCTTAATCCAAGACTCCCTTAGTAGCCCCTAAACCAGGTTTCAATGACGACTGAGTCCGGCGCACAGATTGTCTTCGGCATTGCAAGGCGAGTTCCTCTCTGAATACTCCAAAGTACTCCCTCTGTCTGGAAATACTTGTCGAAGGAATGGATGTATCTAGACATATCTTAGTTTTAGATACATCCATTTTTATTCATTTCTCCGACAAGTATTTTGGGACGGAGGGAGTAGATCACAAGAATCGTGTCCAGCTCTGCAAAAACAAATTCCACATACCACCATAGAGAGCATAGTATTTCACGGATCTAATCTGCTGATAGTTTATTCATAGCATGACATCACACCACGGCCCGATTATTATTCAAACCGTTTTATTAGCCTGCCACAACACGATTTATGAGGCGGTTTCATTGGCATGTCTTGTCGAAGCAGAGATCGTGTCCCCTTATCACGGGATACTCATTAATACGGGTGTGGGTAACCCAACCGAGCTATTAGCATGGCGCTTGGGGAATAAGCGAGCTTTAAGGCATGTGGGGAGGTGCATGATCGGCCTCTAAGGATTCCCCTCTCTCACCCACGCCTTTTGCTTCCTCTGCTCATCCATTCTCGAGCTCCAACGCCCAAGCTTTCGCCTTCTCCGCAAGAACACTCCAAACATGTCCGGCGCAGGAGGCAAGTTGATGGCTTCCTCCGTCAAGAAGGAAGACATCAAGAAACTCCCGGGGCCGGATATTTGTCCAATGACATCGTGCATCGGCTTCCGGCCAAGGGGTAGGCCGTCCCTACCCCGGAGCCCCAGGAAAGGGTGGTATTCCTCTCCCATTTCATCTGCGGGCTGGGATTCCCCCTGCACCCGTTCGTTCACGGACTAATGTTTTATTATGGGCTAGACCTCCATGATTTGGCCCCCAACTCCATCCTCAACATCTTGGCATTTATTGTCGTGTCCGAGGCCTTTCTTCGCATCCCACCTCACTTCGGCCTATGGCTGAAGACTTCCAACATGAAGCCAAAAGTGGTGAGTGGCCAACAAGCAGAGTGCGGAGGCGCCATGGTGTTTAAGATGCTCAATGTCACCTAGCCCGAGGAATCTTTTGTGGAGACTGTAAGGGGTGGCAATCGGGGTGGTTCTACATCACCGAGCCGCAAGACACCAACTGGGCAGCGACCCCCGAATTCCGATCCGGCATTCCCATGGGGCTCCCCTCTTGGAAGGAGAAGGGCCTATCCTCGGGTTTAGCGGAAGAACTGACCGGACTCCAGACATGTGTCCGAAACATGGTGAGCAAGAAAATCAAGCTCGTCAATGTGGTCCAAGTCTTGCTCTTCCGCTGGATTCTTCCGTGCCAGAGACGGGTTTACAATTTGTGGGAGTTCGACCCGGCCGAACACCAGATGCTGAAATAGCCCTTCGACTCAACGCACGAAGACATCTGGAAGGTGTTTTTCAAGGCCAGCGAGACACCACCGCCCACGACCGAAGATCGCGTTCTTAGCGCAAAATGCCGAGCTAATCTGGCGAGTTATCATATTCGCGAGACATGCCCTTTTACTAACATGCCTGCGGGAGGAACCTAAGCCTCCATACCAATCTTTTAGGATTGGGTAGCGGTAGCGGAGAGGATCGACTGTCCAGCCCCGCAACCTGAAGATCCAGAATCACCTCTCCTGACGAGGATGTTATTTCCGGCGCCCTATGAGGTGCCGGAGAAGAAGGCCAAGAAGGCAGCCACGGGGACTAGAGATGGTCTCCGGCGCAAGGGTGCTTTGGACACGGCATCCGAGGACACCGAGACGAACTCCTCCACCGAAGATGATGATGAGGAGGAGGAAATCCATCCCCCACCTATCGGGGGGAGGAAGAGGAAGGTCTCCACACACGGGGAGGCCGAAAACGTCCAAGAAGGGAAAGACTTTCCTTCCGGACTACTCCGCCGCAATTACCAACAACGACAAGGAGTGGGAACCCAGGGCCAAGCCCCTGGCGAAATTGTAAATATTCGTACATACTAGTACATCAGATCTGTTTGCTTTATCGCGTCTTACCGTGCCAGAGATGCACCTGCAGTCCGGCCAAGTCCAACATCAAGATATCCTCCTCTTCGGAGGGGTCGTTGGACCCGGTGGTGATGAACAACGAGTCTCTTCCGACAGCTTCCTCCCCCAAGGTTGCAGAAAACATCGAGGTGTTGTCTCAAAGGGTGTCGGGCCAACGGAAGACCGTTCTGGAGACGCCGGAGGGTGAGACCCCGGTGACCAAACATTTGGGGGGCAAGACCCCCATGGACACCAAGTTTGGGGGCCGCAGCCAGTTTGGCCCCAAGCCGAATTCATCTCCGGAAACCCAAGGGGTTCCGGATTCGGGAAAAGGGCCGCCCCTAGCAAGGGGAGCGAGCCGTCTATACCGATGACCTCCGTCCATCCGGAGGCACCAGACATGTTGCTGGAAGCACTTCGCGGCGCTTCCATTGATGAAGAACATCATACTCTGATGAGTATGGAGATTAAGAAGGTCCGGTCGGCCAAAAGTGGACTGACAGAAGCATGCCCTAGCCTTCTAACTGGCTTTGATGTAAGCAATAAAATTGTAGAAAAATATCACAGTATAGACAGTAGCCCCTGATGCTCTGTTAGATGTTCGGAAAGAAAAGTTGAACAGATGATCAAATAATAGTCGCTGGAGTCTAACAAAAGATGTCTTATGTGAATAAGTAGGCGTCGCTGCTAGCCGTTGCCGCTCGTACTGCGGAGGTCTCTGGACTAAAGCAGAGCCTAGAGTGGACAGAGGAAGAACTCGGCCTTGTGAAGAGGCAGCTGGAGGAGAGCCAAGGTATATAGTACCCTTCCTGTATACTTTATGAGTGATAATTGGTTCGCGCTGATGAAAGCATTATGAACTGTTGTAGGGGCCATGACATAGGTGGCGACCCTGAAGAAGGCATTAGCCGAGGCCGAAGACAAAGTGGCCAAGGAACGCGCCGCATGTGAGAAGCATGAGGCCCAGGTCGGCGAGGTGCAGCAAGAGCTCCAAGATGCCATCAAGAAGTGTGAATCCTTGGAGTGTGACTCGAAGACTAAAGAGTTCGAGCTTGCCAAGGCCCTCCAAAGCGCACAAGACACTAGAGCCGAAGCCCAGAGAGCCCTCCAGGAAGTCCAGGAGGCCCAAAAGATTGCGGCGGGTAAGGCTTTTCTTATGCAAAGCAAGCATGTGAAGGAAACATTCTTTTTACTTACCCGAATTCGGAGTTCTCCAGGAGCGTTTGCGGATCTACCACGCAGCATATCAGATGCCGCGGAGTTCTACCGAGCCGAAGAAGGGAGCTCGACGGAGAAGTTGTTTTGGTCCCAATACCTTGGGCCAGAGCATCCGAGGCCCTTGAGCGACCAGCTGAAGCACTTAGTCGAACTGCACAAGGCGGCCGAACTGGCCATGAAGGACCTTATAGTCCGGGTGTGGCCGGCCGAGCCCCTGCCTGACAGTTACCTCGGACTCGTTAAGCGGCTTGTAAGTGCCTGCCAGCGACTTGACGTCATAAAGCAGTGAGTATGCATTGAGGGTGCCCGGATGGCGTTTGCCCATGCGAAGATGCATTGAGCGAAGATGAATGCCAAGGCACTGATGACCGAGGGACCGCTAGAGGGCAAGGAGCACCGTCGCCCCGAAATGTATTATGATGGTGTCCTAGAGGGAGCCCGCCTTGTGGCAGAACAATGTGCGAAGGATGTAATCTTTGAATGAATACATTCATTTTATCCTATCCTGTAATATAAAACAGGTTCGCTACGCAATATGTATTGCATGTTTATTTAAAATTATCTCTCCTGTGCGGCCGTTTATAAAATATTGAGAGTCTGCCAGTCGTCGGCATTTGCCCCCATGTAACTAGTACATGGGTGTTCGGGATGAATCTAAACACTCTTTATCCAAGTCTTTTGGTCCTTTAAGGAGGTGTTTAGCGCGACGAACAAGGCAATCGGACTATACAGCTTTATCACTCTCACTTAGCCATAGGAGCTCTATAACTTTAAATTTTGGTGAAGCCCTAGTATTCGGAAGGCCGAACCTGGGGTGCTAGATACGCCTAAATTGGACAATAATCGATTCCTCGCTGGAAGCGGAAAAAATCTTTAAGGATTTTGAGACCTCTCGAACAACGACCAGCTCTCGCTACATCATGACAGTCAGTTTTTGGCTTTCTCTATTGAGGTGCTCGTCCGAAAGAACCGAGAAACAATCGCAATAGTTCTCCCTGTGCCGCCTTAGCCGATATAGCGGAACATAAGGTGGCAAAACATGGGAGTCCGGCAAACCCAACATTTGACCAAAGCCATGATTCGGAGCCAATGCATATAATGCTATAAGTTCGGGGTGCCGAGCTATACTATAAAGTGTTCGGACTTTCTTGTCGTGTTATGAGTGCACTGAAACCCCTGGCGATTTAAAGCGTACCAGAATGTACGGATGCAGTAAATACAAAGACAAGAAAAAAGATGAATAAAAAGCAATACATGTCAAGTTAATTTCCATTGTAATTTGAATAATACGTCAAGGCATATTTGTACCCCTCGTGCGAGAAACGAACAAGGCTATTTAACATACCGTTTACCAAGAGCAGGCTACGTGCGGGTATGTAAACAGGAATAACGATCATTAATAAAGACCACCTGGGAATTCCCTTGTACATCAAAGCCCCTGGCTTCTCTTGGTGTATTCTTTTGCAATGGGTTCGATGATCATGTTATCAAAAAACGAAGCCTCAAGAAGAGAAGACCTGAAAGGAGAAGAAAACCTGAGGGTGTGCGGATCCAAGAGCGGTTGAGCTGCGGTGTGGACCACTGTCTAGCTGTGCCTCCATCTATGCCCATGGTATTTGAAGTGCGTAGTTATGTACGCGCGGCACAAATTGTGCCGCTTGATTGGGACTAGAACGGAGGCCGAATTGCTAGGTGAGCTCTAGGTGAGCCAGATGGTTATGTTGCAGAGCAGTTCAGACTCGTTTAAGATTGTCCGGGGGCCTTATTACCGAATTGAGGTTCTGCCTAAGGAGGCCGCTCTGTGCTTCTGCTGCCAGTGCCGCAGTGTGCTCCTTAGTACGGAGGGAGCGCTCCGTATTCCCATTGACTGTTATGACGCCGCGAGGTCCGGGCATTTTGAGCTTGAGGTAGGCATAGTGTGGTACCGCATTGAATTGAGCGAATGCGGTTCGTCCGAGCAGTGCATGATAACCACTGCGGAAGGGGACGATGTCAAAGATCAACTCCTCACTTTAGAAATTATCCGGTGATCCGAAGACCACTTCCAGCGTGATTGAGCCTGTGCAACAGGCTTATACACCTGGTATGACACCTTTGAAGGTGGTTTTGGTGGGCTTGATCCTTGCGGGGTCAATGCCCATTTTGCGCATTATTTCTTGATATAGCAGGTTCAGGTTGCTGCCACCGTCCATAAGGACTCGCGTGAGGTGGAATCCATCAATAATGGGGTCAAGGACTAGTGCAGCTGAACCACCATGACGAATACTGGTCAGATGGTCTCTACGGTCGAAAGTGATCGGACAGGAAGATCATGGATTGAATTTTGGGGCGACTGGCTCCATCGCGTAGACGTCCCTTAGTGCCCGCTTCCGTTCCCGCTTGGGGATATGGGTGGCGTATATCATATTCACCGTTTTAACCTGGGGAGGAAATTTCTTTTGTCCCCCTGTGTTAAGTGGCCGGGGCTCCTCGTTGTCATTGCTGTGAAGCCCCTTTTCCTTATTTTCGGCATTTAACTTCTCGGCCTATTTGAACACCCAACACTCTCTGTTGGTGTGGTTGGCTGGGTTATCGGGGGTGCCATGGATTTGATATGGACGATCGAGGATGCGGTCCAAACTGGACGGACCCGGATTGTTTCTTTTAAATGGCTTCTTCTGCTGACCGGACTTGGAGCCACTGAATCCGGTATTGACAGCCGTGTCTTTGGTGTTATCGCCATTATTTCGACGCTTGAATCTGTTGTGTCAGGGTTCCTCGTTGCTGTCTCTGGCATCTGAAGTGCCAGGCTTTCCTGATGTGTTGCTGCTACGGGCTAACCGACTATCCTCGCCTACGCAAAAGCGGGTCATAAGTGTTGTAAGGGCTGCCATGGATTTCGGTTTCTCTTGGCCGAGGTGTCAGGCTAACCATTTGTCGCAGATGTTGTGCTTAAAGGCCGCTAGGGCTTTGGCATCCGGACAGCTGACAATTTGGTTCTTTTTAGTTAAGAACCGAGTCCAGAATTTCCTGGCTGACTCTACGGGCTGTTGGGTTATATGACTTAAGTCATCAGCTTCCGGTGGTCGTACATAAGTGCCCTCAAAGTTGTCGAGGAATGCATCTTCCAGGTTCTCCCAACTGCCAATGGGATTTTCTGGCAGACTGTTTAACCAGTGTCGAGCTGGTCCCTTGAGTTTTAGTGGGAGGTACTCGATGGCATGAAGATCATCACCGCGAGCCATGTGAATATGGAGAAGGAAGTCTTCAATCCAAACCGCGGGGTCGGTTGTCCCATCATATGGTTCAATGTTCACGGGTTTAAACCCTTCTAGGAATTCATGTTCGATTACTTCATCCGTGAAGCATAGGGGGTGTGCAGCGCCTCTGTGCCGAGCCACTTCGCTATGCAGTTCAGATGTAGCTGGTCTGTTGTATTCGACTCGGGTGGATTTGTATGTAGTGTATCCAGCGTGACGGTCATCGCCGTGTATTGAGGCGCGCCCTCGTGATCTGTAGATCGATCTTGGCTATCCTGCTTTGTCTTCCAATTCATACCACAGGTCATGCTTGTATCCCCGAGCCTTTGTGTTTCTATTTGTTTGGCGACAGGGTGCAGGCCGGTGCTCGGAGTGATACACCTCTTTGTCCCCGCCACGCGGTGGTCAGTCAGCCGCATCATGCGCTGGTAGTATGGGCTCTAATGCCTCGTCCTCGAATTGAGGTAGTAACCTGCGTCTGGGGTAACTTTTAGTTGGGCGCTCGAGTCTGTATTCCTCGGCTGCCAGGACTCCAGTCCATCTATCAGCTAGCAGATCTTGATCAGCTTGAAGTTGCTGCTGCTTCTTCTTCAGGCTTTTCGCAGTGGCTATAAGCCGTCTCTTGAAGCGTTCCTGCTCAGCGGGATCCTCAACCACGGTAAATTCGTCATAGCCAAGGCTCACCTCATCCTCGGAGGGGGGCATGTAGTTGTCCTCCTCCGAGTTTTCGTTTGTGGCCTATTCATCAGGGCTGGCTTGCCCGTCCTCCCGTCCGGCCTGTTCGAATCCTGGCTGGGCGGGGTCATCTTCATTATCTTCTGCATCGTCTGGAGTGCTATTGTCCCCTGTGCCGGTATTGTTGTTTTTACCATGGTGTGGTTTAGAGCGGCCCACTGACGTCAGCGCTTTCGGCTGCTTCTCGGGAGGTTTTCCCTCACCTGTATCCTTTTTTTCCTCGCCATTGTCTTCTTTGGGGGTATCCACCATGTAAATGTCGTATGACGAGGTGGCTGTCCAGCGCCCTGTGGGCGGTGGTTCCTCTTCTTCTCCCGCATCGTCGTCCATACCGTCGATGTCTTTGGAGTCGAAGTCAAGCATGTCGGTCAAGTCGTCGACAGTGGCTATGAAGTGGGTGGTGGGTGGGTAGTGAAGTTCTTCGTCATCCGTTTCCCACTCAAGCCGGACATAGTTCGGCCAAGAATCTCGTGACAAGGAGAGAGGTCTTGATGAATTTAACACATTGCCCAAGGGCGAGTGTTGAAAGATGTCTGCGAAGGTAAACACCAAGATCGGCGCCCAATCAGATCCGATGCGCGTAGACACGCGTGGTTCGGAACCTATATCCGGAGACGAGTCCGAGGATCCAATGGCACAGGCCTAGCTAGAGGTCGAATCTGTGTTCGGCTCAAGCGCCATAGAGTATGCGGCTTCCGAGGTGGGGTCCAGCCCCCCGTCCGTGGACGGCGTGGTCTGTCCTGGATCTAAGGCCAGGACAGTCACCGACGCTGCCTCCTGAGCACAATCCGATGACATATTTAAGTCGTGTTCATTGTGGCTATAGGGGGCGGCTACCGTGGGTTCGAATCCATCGAAGATCAAGTCTCCGCGGATGTCGGCGATGTAATTCAAACTTCCAAACCTAACCTGATGGTCAGGGGCGTAGCTATCGATCTGCTCCAGATGGCCAAGCGAGTTGACCCGGAGTACGAAGCCGCCGAATACGAAGATCTGTCCGGGGAGAAAAGTCTCGCCCTAGACTGCATCATTATAGATTATTGAGGGAGCCATCAAGTCTTACGACGACGATACAGTGGAACTCTCATTGAAAGCACCAACGTCGGTGTCAAAACCGTCGGATCTCGGGTAGGGGGTCCCAAACTGTGCGTCTAAGGCTAATGGTAACAGGAGGCGGGGGACACGATGTTTACCCAGGTTTGGGCCCTCTCTATGGAGGTAATACCCTACTTCCTGCTTGATTGATGTTGATGATATGAGTATTACAAGAGTTGATCTACCACGAGATCGATGAGGCTAACCCTAGAAGCTAGCATATGATTTTGTTGTTCTTGTCCTACGGACTAAACCCTCCGGTTTATATAGACACCGAAGGGGGCTAGGGTTACACAGAGTCAGTTACAGAGAAGGAAATCTACATATCCGAATCGCCAAGCTTGCCTTCCACACAAAGGAGAGTCCCATCCGGACATGGGACGAAGCCTTCTATATTGTATCTTCATAGTCCAACAGTCCGACCAAAGTATATAGTCCGGCTGTCCAAGGACCCCTTAATCCAGGACTCCCTCAGGTGCTATCGCTCTGAACGGACGGTACTACCGCTTAATGTCACCAAGCGGTACTACCGCCCGCCAGAGTGGTACTACCGCTGCGAAGCGGGCCTGTGGTGTTATGTTTCGGGCAGGGGGAGTTTTTCTCCCCCATACCCATTCGACTCGCCCCGCTCGTTCCTCTCATGCTCCAGCGAAGAACTCGCCGCGAGAGGCCGCCACCGGGCCACCATCTCCGGGCTGTCGTTCACCTTTCCCTCCGGTGGAATCAATCCCCGCCCCTTCCTCTTGCCATGGATGCTGGTATTGCCCCCGTTCTTCTTCTCTTTGTTTCTAGTTTTCGTATCTAGGCTTTGGGGGCAATAGTCTTTGCATTTATTGATTTTTGGCCAAATCGAGGCTTGAGTTGGTTGGTGAAGGCTACTAGACTGGTTGGATTGAAGTTTGGTAGGAATATTTTTGAATTTGGCATCCCCGGTAGTACCGGATTTGGCCATAGCAGTAGGGGAACCGCCGTCCTCCGCCTAGAGTGGTACTACCGTTCTCCTGGAGCGGTACTACCGCTTGAGGGCACTAGGCGGTACTACCACTGCCTACTCGTGGTACTACCGTTGGATGCCAACCTCCATCATTTTCATACCAAATGTTGATTCTTGTTGCTTTTTTCTGCTGGCTTATGCTCGTTCTCTCTTGTTGTTTCTCGTGTTCTTGTGTTTGGTTCCAGGTGATGGCCCTTCGGAGCAACCTGTCCATCATGTCAACCCTAGGCGTATAGCTCAAAGCGCTATCGCACTCCTGAGGCAGCGATTGCTTCTTCAAGTATTCCATCTCAGCCCAAGAAGCAAGTTGCGAACAAGCCCAAGCCGAGGGCCAAGTCTGTGACTGAGATGACTGCCAAGGAGTTCTGGGAGAGGCACCAGCGCAACCCATATGAGCAAGATCAAGAACCCACTCTTGTCAACCGCCTGTTCTGGAACCGTATTCAGTGGGCTATCTTCTTTGATTGATCAAAGCAAAGAAGAATCTCTATGTCGATGTCCGCTCCATCGACATTGCTTATATGGAGAAGGATCCTACCTATTGGTGAAGCTCTGCAGATGTGTACTCAGTTGAATATTATCAAGATCATGGATTTCAACAAGGATTTGGATGCGGATTTGGTGGCTCAGTTTTATGCCATGGTCCATCTTGGCACTGATGAGGAAAGAACCTTGACTTGGATGACAAATGGAAAAATTCTCTCCGTCAAATGGAAGGCGTTCATGGAATTGTTTGGGATTCAAGATCAAGGGCTTGAGAACCTGGTTGGCCTTCATCCTCACCGAAATGCAATTTCTACTCACAAGCAATCTCTCCGGCCTTACTACACATTGAAGATTAACCCTGAGACGCAGGAGACTTACGAGCTGCCTCCTTTTCTGGACATCCTTCATCGCATCTTCAGGGAGACTTGGGAACTTGGGTATGGTTCATTCGTTCTCTGTGGACATGTTACTTCTTTGCCAGCATGAGAAGGAAGAAAACACTAGAGGTTCCTTGGATATTTCTCATGTCATGTGGTTTGAGATCATATCCACCATCTCTGAGCACAAGTGCCCCATCTATGCTCCTTTTTTCATGTTACTTATTGAGAAGGCATGGGGGCACACTTATCCTGGTGTCGTGCTGGAGAATGGTGAGTTGGTATCTCGCGAGGTTAAGCGTCTAAGAAAGAAGGAGCTCTGGGCACTCCTATTCCTAAGTCTGGGATTCCGTCAGGTGCTGACAAGGTTGAGGCAGAGGCTGATGCTGCTGATGATGAGGAGGACTATGTGCCCTCTGGAGCGGAGCCCTCATGGGCAAAGAAGCTCAAGCGCAAGATGAAGAAACTTTTCTGCATGGAGTCTTATGGGCAGTATATGGCTCATGTATCTGAGAAGAAGGTCAAGAGTCGTCACAAGGAGCTCATGCGTCAGTTTGGGGCTATAGTTAATAGTGGAACTGAGGGCAAGATCACTGATGAGGAGGAGTGGATTCGCAACACTGCCCTTGGACAGACTTAGACACGGAGCAGCCCTCTGCCGATGACAGAGGCGCGGGTGACCACATGGGGATGTGATGATGGAGATCTTCAGCTTTGCTATCACCTGTGACTGTAGCAGCACTCTTTGCCCTTTTGGTGTCTGATACGTCTCCAACGTAACTATAATTTATGAATTATTCATGCTGTTATATTATCTGTTTTGGATGTTTAATGGGCTTTCTTATATGCTTTTATATTATTTTTGGGACTAACCTATTAACTGGAGGCCCAGTCCAAGTTGCTATTTTTTTTGCCTATTTCAATGTTTCGCAGAAAAGGAATATCAAATGGAGTCCAAACGGAATGAAACCTTTTGGAGAGTTATTTTTGGAACGAATGCAACCGAGGAGACTTGGAGTAGACGTCAGGGAAGCAACGAGGTGGCCACAAGGGTCCAGGGCGCGCCCTACCCCCTGGGTGCGCCCCACCCTTGTGGGCCCCTCGTGGCTCCCCTGGCCGACTTCCTTCGCCTATATATATCCATATACCCTAAAAACATCAAGGACAATAATAGATCGAGAGTTCCGCCGCCACAAGCCTCTGTAGCCACCAAAAACCAATCGGACCCTGTTCCGGCACCCTGCCGGAGGGGGGATCCCTCACTGGTGGCCATCTTCATCATCTCGACACTCTCCATGACGAGAGGGAGTAGTTCACCCTCGGGGCTGAGGGTATGTACCAGTAGCTATGTGTTTGATCTCTCTCTCTCTCTCTCTCTCTCTCTCTCTCTCGTGTTCTTGATTTGGCATGATCTTGATGTATCGCGAGCTTTGCTATTATAGTTGGATCTTATGATGTTTCTCCCCCTATACTCTCGTAATGGATTGAGTTTTCCCTTTGAAGTTATCTTATTGGATTGAGTCTTTCAGGATTTGAGAACACTTGATGTATGTCTTGCATGTGCTTATCTGTGGTGACAATGGGATATTCACGTGATCTACTTGATGTACGTTTTGGTGATCAACTTGCGGGTTCAGTGACCTTGTGAACTTATGCATAGGGGTTGGCACATGTTTTCGTCTTGACTCTTCGGTAGAAACTTTGGGGCACTCTTTGAAGTACTTTGTGTTGGTTGAATAGATGAATCTGAGATTGTGTGATGCATATCGTATAATCATGCCCACGGATACTTGAGGTGACATTGGAGTATCTAGGTGACATTAGGGTTTTGGTTGATTTGTGTCTTAAGGTGTTATTCTAGTACGAACTCTATGATAGATCGAACGGAAAGAATAGCTTCGTCTTATTTTACTACGGACTCTTGAATAGATCGTTCAGAAAGGATAACTTTGAGGTGGTTTCGTACCCTACAATAATCTCTTCGTTTGTTCTCTGCTATCAGTGACTTTGGAGTGACTCTTTGTTGCATGTTGAAGGATAATTATATGATCCAGTTATGTTATTATTGTTGAGAGAACTTGCACTAGTGAAAGTATGAACCTTAGGCCTTGTTTCCTAGCATTGCAATACCGTTTGTGCTCACTTTTATCATTAGTTACCTTGCTGTTTTTATAATTTCAGATTACAAAAACCTATATCTACCATCCATATTGCACTTGTATCACCATCTCTTCGCCGAACTAGTGCACCTATACAATTTACCATTGTATTGGGTGTGTTGGGGACACAAGAGACTCTTTGTTATTTGGTTGCAAGGTTGTTTGAGAGAGACCATCTTCATGCTGTGCCTCCCACGGATTGATAAACATTAGGTCATCCACTTGAGGGAAATTTGCTACTGTTCTACAAACCTTTGCACTTGGAGGCCCAACAACGTCTACAAGAAGAAGGTTGTGTAGTAGACATCAAGCTCTTTTATGGTGCCGTTGCCGGGGAGGTGAGTGCTTGAAGGTATATCTTTAGATCTTGCAATCAAATATATTTGTTTCTTATTTTATCACTAGTTTAGTCTATAAAAGAAAATCACAAAAAAATGGAATTGAGTTTGCCTCATACGCTTCATCTTTTTAATATCTTTCTTGAGAATGATGGAAAGGAAAATTGTGTTCAAGTGCTAGAAGAATAAGTCTATAAAATGTTTGGCACTAAATCTTTGAATGATGAGCATGATTGCATTGTTGTTAGTATGAACTCTTTGAGTATCCATAGTACTAATGATGATTACACTAGTCATGATTAAAATGTCTCTAATAAGCATGTCAACTTTTGTGGAGTGCATAGAGTTTGCAAGTACACACGAAATAGAGAATATAGATTTTACAAGAGGCATAAGCATTTAGAAACTAAATTGTTGCAAGAAAGTCTAGATGTTTGTGCTGAAAATTTAAAAGTTCTTTGCCATACTTGTGAACTTTGAATTGAACATGGTCATTTAAATCTCCGATGCAAATTATTTCATGATCAAATAGTGTCAAAAAATTGTGATGACTTGATTTCCCTTGCACATCATAATGAACTTAGTTTGCTTTTGGGTTGTGAAGAAATGAAACGTATAACTAAGCATATTCCAAAATATAAACTTGAGAAATTCCTTGATATTGATCTAGAGGAAATTTATATGTATTGTGCGGTGAATTGCATTGAAAATCCTTATATTGCCAATTACTTAAAGAAAAGAAAGAAAATAGAAGATGAAGAGAATACTAATGAAAGGGAAGAGACTTCCCAATATCCTCCTATTATTTCTTATGATGAATCAGGTAATGAGGAGGAGCTTTCTATTCAACCAATCTCATTAATAAGGAGCTCAAAAAAGTTAAACCCACACATGATGTGAAGAAGAAAAATAAAAGACGGAGAAGCAAAGGTAGAAAGGTATCCCTCCCAAATGATGTTGCTCCTATTACTCATTGTGATGATGATAATTGCTATACTATTCGTGCTATCCATACTATTAATGACGAGAGTGATTATGCTTATGATAGGAAAATGCCTAAGCTTGGGGATGCTATGTTTGATGAGAATGACATGTTTGAGAATATATTTGGTGCAACTAATGTTTGTACCAAGCTTGGGGATGCTATGTTTAATGAAGATGATATTTTTATCCTCCCAAGTTTTGATGAGCAAATTTATTATGATGATAGCATGCCTCCAACTTATGATAATTATATTGATGAAAATGGCTTTGGAAGAGTGTCAACTTTAGGAAGTAATGATCCCACTATTTTGGAGGATGTTGAATCATATTGTCATAAATATGAAAGTGTATTTGGCAAGGTCATGACTTTATTTAGTGATGATTCCACTATCTTGGAAGAGGTTTCAATCAATTATAATGAGAAGAAACTTGCTACTTATGATAATTATTGTGATGATACGTATGCTATAAAAAGAAGTGATGCTTATATTTATAAAACTTGTCATGATTATGATTACCCTTTTTCTGAACTTTATTCTTTCAATGTGGAAACAATTTATAGTATACGAGTTTCTTATGATACTCCCACTATTCCGAATGAGAAGAATTTTGCTTATGTGGAGAGTAATGAAAATTCTATGCTTGTAGATCATGAAAAGAATGCTTTATGTGGTGGTTATATTGTTGAATTCATTCATGATGATACTGAAAATTATTATGAGACAGGAACATGTGCTTGTAGGAATTGCAATAATATCAAGTTTCCTCTCTATGTGCTTAAAGTTTTGAAGTTATGCTTGTTTTGCCTTCCTATGCTAGTTGATTGTTGTTCCCATAAGTTGTTTGTTCACAAAATCCCTATGCATAGGAAGTGGGTTAGACTTAAATGTGCTAGTCATACTCTTCATGATGCTCCCGTTATGTTTCTATTCTTATCTTTTATGTGAGCATCATTGAAATCATCATGCCTAGCTAGGGCTAAACGATAGCGCTTGTTGGGAGGCAACCCAATTTTATTTTTGTTCTTTACTCTTTGCTCCTATTTAGTAATAAATAATTCATCTAGCCTCTGGTTAGATGTGGTTTTATGTTTTAGTTAGTGTTTGTGCCAAGTGGAACCTTTGGGAAGACTTGGGTGAAGTCTTTATGATCTTGCTGTAAAAAATAGAAACTTTAGCGCTCATGAGATTAGCTGCCATTTTTTTTTACAGAAGAGTGCTTTTAAGTTGATTCTTTTTGCAGATGCTTAATAGACAAATTCCTCACGTCCACCAATTTATTTCAGAATTTTTGGAGTTACAAAAGTATACATTTGATACAGATTGCTATAGAAAATTCCTCACGTCCACCAATTTAAGTATCTGTTTTTGACAGATTCTGTTTTCATTGTGTTGTTTGCTTATTTTGATGAATCTATGAGTAGTATCGGAGGGTATGAACCATAGAGAAGTTGGAATACAGTAGGTATTACACTAGTATGAATTTAGAATGAGCTCACAACAGTACCTAAGTGGTGGTTTTATTTTCTTATACTAATGGAGCTTACGAGTTTTTTGCTAAGTTTTGTGTTGTGAAGTTTTCAAGTTTTAGGTAAAGATTCGATGGACTATGGAATAAGGAGTGGCAAGAGCCTAAGCTTGGGGATTCCCAAGGCACCCCAAGGTAATATTCAAGGACAACCAAGAGCCTAAGCTTGGGGATGCCTCGGATGGCATCCCCTCTTTCGTCTTCGTTCATCGATAACTTTAATTGGAGCTATATTTTATTAACCACATGATATGTGTTTTGCTTGGAGCGTCATTTTCTTTTGTTAGTATTTGCTTGCTGTTATTTAGAATAATGTTTTGCATCTATATTTTCAATAAAAATGTCAATGATAGTCTTTACCAGGCTTATTTTGCAAGTATACTTGTTGCTGTTTGAAAACAGAAAGTTTATCGATGTTGCAAACATTCCCTAGAAAAATCAGAATATGATAAATTGTTGAAACTTTTTGCAAAATAAGCTCTGATAAATTTTATACAGTGTAGTAATTTTCTCATAATTTTGGGAGTTAGGGAAGTATGATGAATCTTGAATTCTTTACAGACTGTACTGTTTTGGCAGATTGCTGTTATGTTTGCATTGTTTGCATATGTTTGCTTGTTTAATGATTCTATTTGAGGATAGGAGTATTAAATATGCAGAGGCATTTAGTATGCAATGTTGAATAATAATTTTAGTAATTTGTTACAGTATAAAATGATAAGGTTTTTGCATTGATTTATACTAACTTATCTCACGAGTTCCTGTTGAGTTTTGTGTGGATGAAGTTTTTGAGATTTAGGGAAACCGAGATATAAAAGGAATTAAGGAGACACAAAAGCTCAAGCTTGGGGATGCCCAAGGTACCCCAAGATAATACTCTAAGAATTCTTAAGCACCTAAGCTTGGGGATACCTCGGTAGGCATCCCACCTTTCTTCTTCAACAATTATCGGTTAGTATCGGTTGAGCCTAAGTTTTTGCTTCTTCACATGATGAGTGCTATCCTTGAAATTTTGTTTTATTTTGTTTTGCTTGCTGTTTAAATAATATCCCAAGATCTGAAATTCTTAAATGAGAGAGAGTCTTCACATAGGTACATAATTATTTAACTACTCATTGATCTTCACTTATATCTTTTTGGAGTAGTTTGTCATTTACTCGTTTGCTTCACTTATATCCTATGAGTAAATGGCTGAATGATTTGAATATCATAAATATGAAATTATATGTGTTTCATATGCTTACCCGTGGGGAGTAATGACTTCGCATATAAGAAGTAGAGGTGGTAAATTTATTGAAGGTTAGCAAACATTGTATTGGTCACTTGAACAATTCATGAAAGAATATTGAAGGAAGAGAGATTTCACATATAAATATACTATCTTGGACATCTTTTGTAATTGTGAGCACTCATTAAAATATGACATGCTAAAAAGTTGATGTTGGACAAGGTAGACAACTTAATGGGTTATGTTTTCCTATATTTGAAACGTTATATTGTCTTGGATCACTCAACATGCTGGGCTTGCCTTTCCCTCTCACTACAAAAAAAGACACATCCATGAAATTTTGGGCCGAACGAATTTTTTTCTTGTCATACTTATGACACTTCTATGACGATAATTGTGAAAAAACCCGGTATCATCATAGATGTAGTGGGCTCCTACTTCTATGACGAAAAATCATGATAGAAAATGGGCTTTTCGTCCTGGGCGGGCCGGAGACGCAGCTGCATGACATTCTCCAGGCCATCCATGACGGAAAAAACCGTGGTAGAAGCGAGGGCGAGGAAAATTTTGGGGAGTTCCCGGTTACGGTGGGTGGTCGGGGGCCGAGCGATGCGCGTTTCTCTCGTACACGTACGCGCGTGTGTGCGAGGCGTTGGGCTCTAACTGAACCCGAGCGAGGCGTTGCCTAACTGAACCCCAGTGATTGCACTGCAGGCTACGCGTTACTGAACCCGAGCGATCGAGCAATTCCTTCGCTACTGCTACTAACTGAAGCCGATTGATGCTGCCTCTGGATGAACAGTGAGCGTTGCAGGGGGGTTCGATGAACAGTGAGTGTTGTGCGGAGGTTTGGATGAACAGTGAGCGGTGGGAGTGGATGAACAGGACCCGTGGCGTTGCCTCTGGATGAACAGGACCCCGATTGATCGAGCCGGTTGGGGCTGGATGAGCAGGACCCCGTGGAGGGTTGGATGAACAGGACGACCCCATGGAGGGCTGGATGAACAGTAGATGATGGAGGGGTGGATGAACAGTAGCCCGTGGAAGGGTGGTCGAATAGGAGCCCGTGGAGAGGGGTGGTTGAACAGTAGCCGGTGGAGTAGCGCACGGTGGAGGCTGGATGAACAGGAGCCCGTGGATGAACAGTCGCAGGTGGAGGCTGGAGGAGGTCAACGATGGATGAACAGTAGCCCGTGGAGGCTGGAGGAGGTCGACGGTGGAGATGAATAGTATCCCGTGGAGTCCCGTTTTGCGGTACGCCACACCCCTCACGATGAACACGAACCCTGTTTTGACCGTAGCGCTCCAACACAAGTCCGTTTCGTCCGTTTTGCAGTACGCCACACCCCTCCCGATCAACAGGACCCCCGTTTCGACTGTAGGCGGTCCGTTTCCTCTGTTTTGCGGTACGCCAGACCCCTCCTGATGAACAAGATCCCGTTTGGAACATGGCCGGTCGAACACAAGGGCGTTTCCTCCGTTCTGCGGTACGCCAGGCCTCGTTTCCATCGCATGTTCCGTCCAAGCCCTCCCGATGAACACGACGACGCATTCCGTTCCGACCTAGCCGGTTGGCTCCCCATGAACACTACGATGACGCTGTTTCTCCGTTCCGACTCAGCCATGTACATGAGACCTGGCCGTACGTATGCGCGAGTAGGCATTTGAGACCCTGCTCGTATGTACGTACGTGGCCGTATTTTCTTTCTTGCACCCTAGCTGCTGTACGTACGTGTACATGCTACGTGCGCGCCTCTACTACGACACGTGCGCGCCTCTACATCCACCAGTATGTACGTACACGTTCACGACCAGAATGACAATGCTACGTATGCTTCGACTAGGTGGGTACCGACTGTCAGGCACTTCCTTGCGTGCGAAGATGTAGCTGGTGGGTCCCAGCAGTCAGGGGGGCGAATCGTTTTTTTCCCGGACGCACTTCCTTGCGTGCGAAGATGTAGCTAGTGGGTCCCAGCCATCAGGGGCGAATCATTTTTTCGTGAAATACGGTGGCCCGTCCGGTGGGTCCCTGTTGTCAGGTGGAGGAATAATTATTTTGCGCGTAATAAGGAGGCACTTCCTTGCATCTGCCGTGGACCCAGCTGTCAGCCTCTCCACGTACAGTACTCTTCCGATGGAAGTCGGTCGTTGAACACATTGACCACGCCGTGCCGAGAGCACCACGGCGATGGACGACGGCAAGGCTTAGGAAGGGGACGACGCGGAGCCGGGAAAGACGCAGTAGTGGATGCCCACACGAAGAGGAGTACAAGGGTTCCCTGGTTCGGCTGCGGTGTGAGGCTGTCGTCGCCGCAGAATAACAGGGGGTGTGGGTGAGTAGAGGGATGGCCTGGCTAGTGGTGGGAGTAGTAGGGGGCGGTGAGGCCTCTGCGGCATCACAGCCAGACATAGGAGGCAGGAGCATGCGGCACGACCGGCGCTGCTTTGGGCGGCTGGAGCATAAAGACCAGAGGTTGAAGAAGCACTACGACTGTTGGATGGACATCGTACGGTCACTGGAGCTAGAATCGTTCATATTGACTAAGTTGACAAAGCCCTCCGTCCCCGTCAACTTAGTAGGCCCACAAGTCAGCCTCCCACCAGGGTGAGTCCCAGCTAGCAGGGGGAGTATTCATTTTTTGTGCGTAATAAGGAGGCATTTCCGGTGGGTCCGAGCTGACAGCGGGGGGAACGTTTTTTTCACGAAATACAGAGGCCCTTCCGGTGGGTCCCAGCTATCAGGTGGAGGAATCATTATTTTGCACGTAATAAGGAGGCATTTCCCTGTGTGGGCCCCTACTGTCAACCTCTTCCGATGGCTGTTATTTGTTGACCATGTTGACCTCGCCGCGCCGAGAGCACAAACGCGGTGGACGAGGGCGAGGCCCAGGAAGAGAACCACCCGGAGCCGGCGAAGCCACCGCAGCGGATGCCCATGCTGAGGGGAGTACGAGCGCTGACTGGTCGGCTGCGGGGTGAGGCTGATGTCGCCGGAAAATAACAGGATGTGTGGGTGGTTAGAGGGATGGCCTGGCGGCAGCACAGCCAGCCACGGGAGGAGGGAGCAGGCAGTCCCGCCGGTGCTGGTTTGGGCGGCTGGAGCAGGAAGATCAGAGATTGAAGAAGCACGGCGGCCGTTGGATGGACATCCAACAGTCACTGCTATGTGTTGACTAAGTTGACAAAGCCTTGTGTACGCGTCAAAAAAAATTAGGACAACGTCATCGTCAACCTAGTAGGCCCAAAAGTCAGCCTCCAAATCTGTGGAAAACAGCATACATCCCATTAGCCATTATTTTCAATAATATACAGCCCATTTGCTAATTCTTAAGGATATTTGAAGCCCATATTCTTTTTATTAGCATTACAGACCATATATTCTGGGCACTGCTAAAAAATTCAACGAAATTTTTCATATTTCGGTGGGGTCCAAACTCTTTTAATCACGAAATTTCGAGTCACGTTAAAAATAATTTTCAAAAACTTATATCAAAATAAAATTCAAAAAACAATGCTCTGCAAAAAAAAGAATGAAATTTAGAATCTTAACTTGCAAGATGCCCGTTCATTGCACGGAACATGAAGATGCATTTGTATGAGTAGTTTATCTTGTGGGAGAAAAGATGATATTTTAATGCAATTGCCGTTTGGCTTTGGTTTAAAAATTTACAGCCCATTTCTTACAACTTATAGCCCATTTTCTGGGGAAGCCCATTTCTTACAACTTACATCCCTCCTCGTCTTGAAAGATTTGCAGCCCAGCAGGGCTGAGAAAAGCAAGTAGGCCTCGGTTTTGGTATTCTCCAAAAAAAAGAACTAGGCTAGCAAATTTCAGAAAGAAAAAATATATCAACTGGGCTCGTCATGTGCTTAATAAAAGTGTAAGCATGGGCTAGACGGGCCACAGCCCCCGCACAGCGCGCAGTTGACCTCTGTCTCTGAAACTCAAAAGCAACTGGGCGAGCTGCTGAGTCCCTGGTGTTATCTGCTCGTTGTGTAATTTTCTCGTTTATTGACTACATTGACAATGGCATGGGACCTAGTTGTCAAACAATTAGGAGGAAGTATTTTTTTGGCTTGTAATAATGAGGCACCTGCTTGCGAAATGCAATGACCCTGGTGGGTCCCTACTGTCAGCCTCTCCACGTACAATCATCTCCTGATTCCTCTTGGTTGTTGACCATGTTGACAACGCCAGACGATGGCGGGCACAACGAGCGAACCAAGGCGGAGAACGACGGCAAGGCCTCGTACGGGAATGAACAGCAGCCGTGGAAGATGCGGCAGTGTAGTGGCAGGTGGAGGGGAGTACGAGGGCAACAACATGCAACTCAAGCATACAAATGGTACAAAAAGCCCAAGGATTAATTGTTCATCAAATTTTTAGACAAAACCCAGATTGAACATGACAGTAACATCTAACCCAACCACTCTTTTTTGCAGTCACAAACAAATGGATCGGCCTGATCCATAAAATCAACATCCTGTGCAAAAAAAATTATTCCAGGATGACTACAACTTGTTGTAAATAGAAGCCGAGCACGTTTAGAAGCCCATTTGTCCACCTGAAACTTCTTTTTTTGCTGTTCAACATGTCCGTCCGTGAGAAATCTCTTGCTGTAAAAATTAAGCCTCATGGACAATAGTAACCTCGCATTCAACAGGAAGAATGTGACAAAGCTTCTGTTTGCCTGGTTGGATGCATATCGTCCCATCGTTATTGTCCTCAAACGAATGTCATGAGAACTGAGAAAATCCTTGTGCTTATTACGCCACCGATTGGTTATATGTTTTTCTCCATGTGGTTCTGCCTAAGTAGACATGAAGATTGAAAACAGTTAAGGTCTGAAAAAAGAGTATGTCGAAAGAACGACAGCTGAACAGTTAATTCTAGTACAATATATACGGGCTTTCAATGTGCATGAAATCATCACCTCTATGTATAAATTCTCCAGAGATCAAAATCATCGCAGCAAGCCAATAATTATGTCCAGATCAAAACTATACATTCTGATATATATGATCTTGACAGAATCCAGCAGCATTGATAGGCTATCAATGGACGAACTCTTCATTGAGCATATAACATAATATTAGTACCCAAAGTGTACTCCAAGATGATATAAAACTTATGCGCACAAATGAAAAATGCAGCATATGATTACAAATGTGTAGATGATAATATACGGTACCTGAAAAAGTGAGGAGCCAAACACCAACTCCTTGTGATTATTAAACGGGTCACGAATTACACCCAAGGTCTCCAGTTTGGGCGCAGAGACGACAGTTATTTGTGAAGGTGTATAACAATTATGAAGGAGCAACCTTTCAAGTGAAGGGGCATCTTCGATGATGAGCTGTTGTCCTTTAAAACAAATTCCAATGCTTTTAAGGTGAGGCGACTTTATTTGGAGACAACTGATACCGATTTCTATTCCCAAAACAATCAGCAAGCGCTCCAGGGCAGGGCAACTGGAGTGGATGATGTTGTGCAGTGAGGCCTCCGACAGATAAACCACCACAAGCGAAAGTTTTTTTAGCAGTGGGAGTCGAAGCATTTGTACCAGATCGTCTGGTAGATGGCACCGGGCGAAGGTGGCGGTGTGGAGAGAGGAGGAAAACCGCGAGATGGACAACGGTGGTGTGGGCACGAATTCTTGGTGTGTTCGTGGTATGAAACTTTTGTGGTAATGGTACAACTCAAACTGCTGGAGTTTTCCGAATTCAGGGGATGTCAGCCAAGCGTCCACCGTGCCGGGTATGGACAGCAGGTAGCGTGTCGGGATGCAGAGGCATTGAACGGGGCCCTGCTGGTGAGAAGAGACGATGGCTCTGAGGAGATCAAATTCAGGAAGGACAGATATCTGACGACAGTCGAGATTGAGGGGCGCGGTGCGCCATAGAGGGCGCCACCGAGTTGAGAGGACTTGTGTGCGGCAGCAATCCTTGGTGGGGAGAAGCGAGATGATCTCCTCAAGGATGACGTCCGGGAGATCGCTGATGTGGTCCACCAGAGATTCTACCGGTTCCTCAGATCCGGGTGGGGGGGGGGGCTCGCCGCTTTTCCCCGCGCTACCGGGTGCGAGATCTACAACCGGCGTCGCCACTGGCTCGAGCCTCATCTTCTTGGCGCTGGGGCCAGGCGACTCCATTTTCCTTGTGGGCGTCGCGCCGAGCTCATGGGTTTGAGCAAAGTAGCCAGAGACGAGCCTAGTGGTAGTGCGAGTGGGGAAGAAGGAGGGCTGGGGATTTCTGTAGGAGTGGAAGAAGAGGAGCAGGCGTTTTCTGTACGAGTGAGGAAGAAGGTGAGCGGGGTTTTTTGGACGAGTGAGGAAGCACTAACTACTCGCTTTTTCCCAAGAACCGCTCTCTTCTTTGTGTTGCTCCATTGGAGCTGGCGCATGGACTTGGCTGACTGGCCATGCATGCAGGATGCATGTGCCTGCTGGCCACTGCATGCGCCTGGTTTGTTCTCGGGCTATTTAATAGGGTGGTTATGGAGTAAATTAAGGACATTTATTTTCTCTATGTGCATCCACCAAATTAGAAGATGCGGTACTGGATGCAGACACTCACATTAAACTGAGCTTCAGAAGATACGATATGCATACTAACATTCAGAAGAACAAAAGTTTAGCATGTCTATGCATCTCAATGATTCACCATACTATAACCAATACAAAGCTGTGAAAAGGTGTGGAAATAAAGAAAATCGGCCGATGCTTCTCTGAGCAAAGGGCCTCCCTGCGCACACATTAATTTCCTGGGCATGCTTGTTTCTTCCCAATGTTGCGAGCACTTTGAGCATGCTGGCAACTCCACAGCTAGCTAGCTGCCTCATCTTGCAATTGATGCTGACACATTTGCTGCAAACACATGAGGCAATAGAGATGACTCAACATGAGTCCATATTGTGCAGTTCCCCTGAAATCATATTCATTGTCTTGAATCTGAAAAGATAGGAAAACAGTAGCTATACTTAAACAGTGTTGCAAAACAGTAGCACATATCAATAGCTCGGCATGACAAAACACGATCATCTGGACGAAGGGGATACTGACCTGCCTAAGGAAGATTATATATAATCTCATAAGTCCTTGGTTGATTTCCACCTTCGGCTGCACTGCTTGTTTGCTCCTTCACACATGACAGGATCGTTCCGCACTGCATTCAGCAAGTCAACGTACGAATAAGCTAATTTCATCTTGCGGTGGTCATTGTACCTAGTTACGAATGTAGGAATACCTGGAGCACCATGAGGTTAGCTGACAGCAGGTAGATGCAGCCATATAAATTTTGTGCGGTGCTACCAAAATTGAGGTTTGTATCCCTTCCCGTTATGAGAATTCTTCTTGAAGTTGGTAGAATGTGACGGCTTGTTCTTTGCATCAAACTTGCCTTTCCCCTGAGATTTGTTCTTGTTGTTTTGGGGCTGGTTGGGCTGGAAGTTCTTCTCGTGTACCATGTGGGCACTAGAAGCTCCCTCAGCGACCCGAGCACGTGTGTCTTTTGCTCTCGCTTTCCCCTCAAAATCAAGAGTGCTAATGAGATCCAAAACAGAAAACTCATGTCTCTTGTTTTTAGAGAAGTAGCAAAATCGTTCCACGAAGGTGGAAGCTTGGCAATGATGGTCCCAGCAACAAATTTGTCCGGCAACACACACTTAAAGTACTCAAGTTCCTTAGAGAGTGAAAATATCTCATGAGTCTGCTGAACAACAGAGCGCTCATCAGTCATCTTGTAGTCACAGAATTGCTCCATGACGTACAACTCGTTGCCAGCGCCCGAGGGACCAAACGTGGCCTTGAGTGCAGCCCACATGTCTTTGCCGCTGTCAAACGACATATATGAATCCACAATGGAATCGTCAAGAACACTCAGCAGGGCGGCTTTGAAGAGGGTATCCATGTTCTGAAAAGCTTCCTGTTGTGTAGGATTAAGATCGCCCTCAGGCTTACCCTTAGTGGCGTCATAGCAGTACATGATCTGAAACCAATATACTGCTCTTGTGCGCCACCTTTTATATTGCACCCCCTTAAAAGTAGGCGGCTTCAAAAGCACAGCAACACCACTCGGAGTAAATTGCTTGTAATCAGGTTTTTGGATTGGATTGTTGAATATATGAGCAATTTAGTATGAGATTTAATCCGAATCAACAGTAAATAGATCATGACGACAATTGCAAACATCAAAGTAATCATGCGTACTAAACCAGGAGGACAGAATCACATACTGTACAACGGGAGCAGAACCGATGTGGTTGATGTTGTCACTCATGTCGTTGATGAAAAGGTTACCAAGGTCGGGGAAGAAGGCTGTCGTTGAGGAAGTTGTCGCTGGCAGCAGTCACAGGAGCGTGCTCCCCAAAAACCTGATCGCCCCTCTCCCGTACAGGATCACGAAAGGCGGGGTTCGGAGGACTGCTGTCCCTTCTCGCGGTGCACGCCAGAAGGAGGGCTGGAGAAGAATTGCGTGGCGGCGCTAAGATCTGGAACGATGCGAAACCATATGATACAGCGGCGGCTAGGGTATAATAGTAGGCCTTTGGCCCCCAAACCCCACGTCCAAGTCAATAATAGCTCAAAAAAAGTCAATAATAGCCCCACCATGATTTGTCTCAAAAAATGGAGTAATTAAGGTGTCGGAAGGTCCCTTTAGTATAAATACTATATCATTAATAATGGCCCCACCTTTTGTCTCACAAAGTATGTTGGAGTACAACCGGCTACACGTTTACAATCCGCTTCTCTTCTCTCTCCTCTTCTCTCTCCTTCAACTAAGCACAAATACTATATTTAAATCCTTATAGCCTGCTTATGTCATCTAATTGTAGTACTTGCTCTAAAGTTACTCTCCATTGTGTAGTCCGAAATACCGGGCGTGCAGTGGGCGGTGCCCTCGGTTGGCGCGCCGCTTCAATGGCTGAAGCAGTGAGAGGTCGTGTCGCTTGACTTGCCATCAATGTGGAGCGGTGGGCTCAGCTAGCGCTGGGCGGGAAGCGCGCGCGGGAGGGGGTAGGGGTTTTTGTTGGGCTAAGAAGGCGAGAAGCCAACTTGGGATTGGTCTGGACGGGGAAATATCATGTGCTCCCATACTCTGCATATGACACTAGTCTATGTGACTACTCCCTCCTTTCTGGTTTATAGTAATATGTTACAGTATAAGTTACTCCCCACTATGACCAGCCTTGGCCTCTCCCAGTGCTCCACCATGTATAGCTGCTAAGCATGCCACGTAGGCATAAAATATGATGTGGCACCAATAAATTAAGCACCTATGCATTTAAGACTTGAGTTACTAATCATTTAATGCACTTAGCACCTCATCTAAGAGCATGGTTAATAGTATAGCCAGCTGCTGGCTATAAGCCAGTTCCATGTCATCTACAGTCCATCTTATAGTCAACATGTACAATAGTAGATCAAAAGAGTGTACTACTTTTTTATTATGTGGCCCACTTTTCATTCTCACAGTGCCTAGGAGCACGTGCTAGAGCTGGCTCTTCACGAAGAGCCCACTTACCTTCTCTCTCCTCTTCTCTTTCCTCCAACTAAGCAGAAATATACTAGTTTATTCCTTATAGCCCGCTGACTCAACTCTATTGTACTTGCTTTAAGCACATCTAAGCACTTACTAGCACCCCCTTGACCGTGGACCTTGACGGTGTACGTCACCTTGTGTCTCATAATTTTCCTCGTCATCATCTGAGTCCTGGAAGATCTCACCCACATCATCATTAGCATCCAGCCGCCTTGACACACAACATGCGCAGAAGGAGTAGAGGCGACTCGGGACGCACCACCACCACGTCGTGGGCACGCTGTACGTGCTCGTGTGCGTGCAACGTGCGTGTTTTTTCATCGGTGCTAGCTCTAAGGACGAGGCTGCGATCGTCTTTGTCTCCGACTAGTAGTTGAGCAACGACGACAAAGAGGTGCTGCAAGAGATGCGTAGGCGCCGTTGCGTGCAAGCTTCGCCGTAGCACGGCGAACCGGACGTCACCACGGATGGCGCACGCCTCCATGCAGCCGAGTGTGTGCGCATGCATGTGTTATTCACGTGCATTCTGTGGCCGAGCGTGTGTGCATGCACGTGTTGTGTACATGCGTTGTGTGCTCCATGCTGTGCGCGTATGTGCATGAGTTGGATCGGATGGAGTTAGTGTGTTGGCTTGGGTACATGCGTGGCTGCATGCGTCCTGTACATGTGTGGCTTCTTGCGTGGTTATCAATAATTCAATATAAACTACTCCCTCTGTTCCTAAATATAAGTCTTTCTAGCCATTTCAAATAGACTAAAACATACAGATGTATGTAGACATATTTTAGAGTGTAGATTCACTCATTTTGTTTCGTATGTAGTCCCTTATTGAAATCTCTAAAAAGACTTATATTTGGGAACAGAGGGAGTATAAAACATCTTCAACTTAGCATCCTGATGTACCATTTCTAGTGGTTAGCGAAAAGTTCATGTTCGTTTATTTGTTTATAGGTGGGCAGGCGGCAAAAAACAGGGGAAAACATGCAAGGTTCCTTGTAGATGCTCCACCGCGAGGTTCCTTGCTCCTTCTCGGTCGTCGGGAATCTATGCTCTCCAACTCTTTTCTTTTACGTGAGCTTTGTTCATCCTTTTCCCAACACGCGAGACATCTAGCATCAAGGTACATGTATCACGCAAGAAAATGGAGATAATCAGATAAGCAGTGCGTAAGTGAGTCGTGCACTTCGATGGCACCTACGCAATATTTTTTCTCCTCGATGGCACATCAATAGTGCACGTACTCAACGACGGAGCACGGGATGGTATCAATGGCATGGTCATCCCTTTTCTGGAGAGAGTGCGTACTACTAAATAACTTTGATGTGTCCCGTCAACTCGCAGAATGACGAGAAGCTTGATTATGCCTTCTCCCTCGCCAACGCGTGCGCGGTGGCTCGCAGCACGAGGAGAAACTTTTGCTTACAAGCGGTGGACGTGTAGCAATTCATTTGGTGTCAGATTGCCAGAAGTACTACTGTAGAACCATCGACTTCCGGAAGAGGCGAAGAGCCAAGGGCAAAGGTCATCTACTAACCTTACGCTAGGCGTAGTAGGAGTAACATAAGTAGGGGTACCTCCTTTTTTTTATTCTAGAAACAACCACACGCGAATATATATTTTTCCGAAAACTCCACCCATATATTGATCAAATAACAATAGTCTTACAATTGTTCTTTACATAATTAGCCACGCAGGGCGGAACAGAATTACACAGAATACCATCGGACATGGTATCAAAACTAAATTTTGCTATCTCATGCACCGCCTTGTTTGCCTGCCTATCAATCTTAACAATCTTGAGATCAACAAAAAACTTGGAGGCGGTGATCGCTTCCATTTTTAGATCCACATAAGGAGACCTATCAACAGTTTCTTTCGCTAGGAAAGATGCGGCAAAGGAGCAGTCAGTTTCCAAGATAATTGGTTTGTGAAGAGAAATACCAAAGTAAAGCCCGGCGAGGCATGCACGAAGTTCCGCCCCCTCCGCTCCGGAGCACATTCAAATAAAATCCCAAGAAGACACCAGGACTTCTCCCACATGATTCCTAGCGACAACCCCAACGCTAGCAGATCTCAAGCTCTCCACAAAACTAGCATCAAATTTTTTTTAGGGTATTAGCTGTGATGCCCGGATAGTTAAGCTACAGTAATCCCACGCTAATCATGCCACGTCACCTCGGTTACTGTTGCTAACCTCGCAATGATTCGGAACCATTTCAAAATTTAAATTCAAAATATGTCAAATAACAAAAGTTTTCAAAAGTTGAAACAAAAATGTTCGGTGAGTGCCGAATATTACAAGGGTAATTATAGTAAAGAAAACATATTTTTAGAAAGTGCCTAAATTTTTCAAAATGAATTAAAACAGAAAATAGTAATAAATAAAAGAAAAAAAGGGAAAACACGAAAACTAAAAAGAAAACTAAAAAGAAAAGAGAGGAAGAAAACCCCCTGGGCCGTGGCCTGACTGGGCCAACCCACCAGGCCCAGCCGGCCACCCACTCCCCCCCCTTATCCACTCACCACCCCACCCACTCCACCGACACCCCCACTCCCCCCCACGAAAATATCTCTTCCCCTCTCTCCCCCGATTGGATCGGGATCGAGGGAGGAGGCCGCCGCTCGCCACCTCGGAGCAGGACGCCGTCGCTGCCCGGACTACCTCCCCGTCGCCGCCGCCTTGCCAAATCGTCCCCGTCACCCTCCTCGCCGGAGTGTCCCCCATCGCCCATGCCATCGTCGCTCCGTCCGTGACTCCTTGCCGGCTCCACCAACCCTCACCACCCTCTCCCCGACCTGGACGCGTCGCCCCCGACCCCATCATCATCGCCAGCGCTAGGCGCCGCCTCGCTGGCGCTGCCCCACCGCCGCCGCCCTGCGCCAGATCGACCTCGCTATGGCCTCCTCATCTCCTCCCCATGGGTCGCCCCCGAGCTTCGCCGCCCCGCTTCTCTTCAACGCTGGTGAGGCCATCGGCCTCTTCCCCTCGATCTGTGTCGCCGACGCCGTTCACTACTTGCGCGCGCACGACCCCGCGCCCACTGCCCTGCTCGCCAGTCGGACCTCGCCGTCCCGCACATGCGCCCCCCCCCCCACGCTGCTCGCCAAGCTCGTCGGTCCCGTGCAGATTGCCGCGGGTGCCCGCCGTCCCCCTGACCTCTACTGTCGCGCCGTCCCGCCTCAACCGTTGCTGTGCTGCGGCCTCGATCTGCCGCCGTGCCCGGTGGCCTTGCACCGCCACGTTCCCTCGGGCATGAGCGCCCGCAACCAGCGCCCACCCTGTTAACCGCTGCCCGAATCCACTATGCCCCCTGTGCCTATGACACATGGGCCCGCCCCTGGAACCTTAAAAAAAGAGAAGAGATTAAAAATATATATATTAATTAATCAATTAATCGTGTTTCATTAACCTATTTAACTAATGTTAATTAATTAAACAGTAATTAGTTTAGTTAAACCCTAATTAGAATAAACAGAGTATGACATGCGGGACCCACACGTCAGTTGAGCAGTCAACACCTCTGTTGACTGCTGACGTCAGCAAACACTATTCTGGATAATGTTGGATTAAATTAATTAGATAAATTCTAAAAATGATTTTAAAACTTTAGAAAATCATATAAAATAAACCGTAGCTCGGACAACAAAACTTTGTACATGAAAGTTGCTCAGAACGACGAGACGAATTGGGATACACAGCCAGTTCGTCCGCCACACATCCCTAGCATAGCAAACATGGAACTTTCCCTCTCCGGTCCATCTGTCCGAAAATGCGAAACACCGGGAATACTTTCCCGGATGTTTTCCCCCTTCGCCGGTATCACCTACCACTACGTTAGGTCACACCTAGCACCGCATATTGCCGCGTCTTGCTTTGTGTTACATTTGATTGCTCCGTTATTTATTGTGTTCCCCCTCCGTTACTTCTTTTCGGTAGACTCTGAGACCGGTGCCGATGTCCGTGTGTTCGACTACACTGAAGATGACCCCTCCTTCTTGCCAGAGCAACCAGGCAAGCCCCCCCCCTTGATCACCAGATATCGCCTATTCTCCTCTATACTGCTTGCATTAGAGTAGTGTAGCATGTTACTGCTTTCCGTTAATCCTATTCTGATGCATAGCCTGACATTGTTGCTACATCTGTTGATACCTTACCTGCAATCCTAATACTTAGTATAGGATGCTAGTTTATCATCTGTGGCCCTACATTCTTGTCGGTCTGCCTTGCTATACTATCGGGTCGTGATCACTTGGGAGGTGATCACGGGTCTATACTATACATATATACATACTACAGATGGTGACAAAAGTCGGGTTGGCTCGAAGAGTACCCGCGAGTGATGCATGGATTGGGGGGTGAAAGGACCTTTGTCCCGACGGCCCTCTGTGTGGATCTTTGTGGCGGAGCGACAGGGCAGGTTGAGACCACCTAGGCGAGAGGTGGGCCTGGCCCTGGTCGGCGTCCGCGGTTACTTCATAATAACCAGCTTAACGAGATCTTGGTATTTGATCTGAGTCTGGCCACTGGCCTATACGCACTAACCAACTACGCGGGAAAGATATGGGCACTTGACGTCGTGGTATCAGCCGAAGCCTTCGTGACGTCAGCGACTGAGCGGCGCGCACCGGGTTGGACTGCGTTAACGCAATTTCCTTTGTAATGGAGGTTGCTAGGTCTGCTTCCGGCCGCGTACGCAACGTGCAGGTGTGCAATGGGCGATGGGCCCAGACCCCTGCGCGCATAGGATTTAGACCGGCGTGCTGACCTCTCTGTTGTGCCTGGGTGGGGCTGCGACGTGTTGATCTTCCGAGGCCGGGCATGACCCAGGAAAGTGTGTCCGGCCAAATGGGATCGAGCGTGTTGGGTTATGTGGTGCACCCCTGCAGGGAAGTTTATCTATTCAAATAGTCGTGTCCCTCGGTAAAAGGACGACCCGGAGTTGTACCTTGACCTTATGACAACTAGAACTAGATACTTAATAAAACACACCCAGATGAGCTCCACAGACAACCCGATGATCGCTTTTCCACAGGGCGACGAGGGGAGGATCGCCGGGTAGGATTATGCTATGCGATGCTACTTGGAGGACTTCAATCTACTCTCTTCTACATGCTGCAAGACGAAGGCTGCTAGAAGCGTAGTCTTCGATAGGACTAGCTATCCCCCTCTTATTCTGGCATTCTGCAGTTCAGCCCACTGATATGGCCTCCTTACACATATACCCATGCATATGTAGTGTAGCTCCTTGCTTGCGAGTACTTTGGATGAGTACTCACGGTTGCTTTTCTCCTTTTCCCCCATGTTTTCCTCTTCTTCTCAGATGCCGCAACCAGATTTGGAGCCTAGGAGCCAAACGCCACCGTCGACGACGACTACTACACTGGAGGTGCCTACTACTACGTGCAGGCTGCTGACGACGACCATGAGTAGTTTAGGAGGATCCCAGGCAGGAGGCATGTGCCTCTTTCGATCTGTATCCCAGCTTGTGCTAGCCTTCTTAAGGCAAACTTGTTTAACTTATATCTGTACTCAGATATTGTTGCTTCTGCTGACTCGTCTTTGATCGAGCACTTGTATTTGAGCCCTCGAGGCCCCTGGCTTGTATTATGATGCTTGTATGACTTATTTTGTTTTTAGAGTTGTGTTGTGATATCTTCCCGTGAGTCCCTGATCTTGATCGTACACGTTTGCGTGCATGATTAGTGTACGATTGAATCGGGGGCGTCACAAGTTGGTATCAGAGCCGACTTCCTGTAGGAATCCCCCTTTCGCACTCCTTGGCCGAAGTCGAGTCTAGACATTATAAAACTTTTACTAACAAGGTTGTGTGCCTTTCGGGCCCACGTCGCCATCGGGTGGTATTAGGATCTTTTATTCCTCGTCCATGCTCTGGGAATCTGATCTCTCTTCTATTCGGGTTAAGTGATTTTGAAAAAAAAACTAACTTTAGGTTCTCGAAAATACTTCTCCCGGAGAGCCCCTTCAGTCAAGATGATCGCCTGCTGCACCACAAAATTTTAAAGATACTCTTCGATGTTTCCCCGAGACCCTTGTGCGCTTCGTCGTTGAATTCCATACCATCGATAAATCCTTATGGAAAGCTTCATACACTTGTCGTCCATATCTTCTTTTCCAATTTCAGCTTGTTATTACAAGATACCCTGAAATACTTCGGATATTCTAAGGATCCTTTGTGTCTGCCGCCTTGCAGCTCCTTTTCCTCATGAATACACCTACAAATAATTCCTCACACTTACCGAGTATCCACTCATCCTCAGTTAATCCATGTAATTCACCAAAATTCTTTGAAATGCTATTCGACCTTCTAAAAAATCCTCAGGACCTTATTGCTACTGAAGTTCTTACCTTCCCGCAATATGGTTAATTCCATATATCTAGTCATCTTCGTTGGCATCCTTTGTCTATCATTTTGAGTCTGTTGATTAAATACATTGCGAATGCCTGCAATGATCAAATGATCCTTATGAATTATATTTCCGGCTCAGCCGTCATTTTTTTTGCTCGAGCTGGTTCTTGACCAATCAGATGGTCGTCGAATGTACCCCTAAGACTATTCAACTTATCCATCCCTAATCGGTGCGTTGCTTCTGATCCCTTGACTGGGATTTCATAATTCTTGTGCAATGGAACTTTGAGTTAGTCAGTTGTTTCTATAATCCGATCCCCTTGCATTCTATCTTCTTCTGGTTGAGTATGGATGCTCACATCAGATCCCTTGTGGACCACCAGATCCTTTATGGATTTCATCCAACAATGTCCTTCATATCCAATAACTTTGTGAGTCTTTTCTCGGGTACATATTGCCTTTGGTAAGTTGTATCCTCTGCCTTGTCGAACATGCTCTGCGTTCGAGCTTGTGTTATCTACTTCTAAAGTTTGTGGTATATGTTCCTAAGAGGCCCTGATGGGTTGAACCTGTGCCTTTTCTAATCTTGTGAACCCGGAAACTACTACGGGTCATAATCTACTGATGTTATGCCAGATAAAAATTCAACACTACAACCTCGTCGAAAACGAGAAGTGAATGAGAGTTTATACATTGAAGAAGTGGGAGTCGACCTTGAACTTTGTGTTCATGCCCATGGACACGATGTAGATCCTATCATGGAAGCTTCTTGTAATAATAACTATTTCTTGATATAATATCATCTGGTATATGTGAATTGATCCTTTGCAATCGTAGTTTCGATCATGATTGATCTCCTTTGATTCCATTTCTCAGAAAAGTTAAAGCACTTGTCTTCTGTTGATTGATACATCTCCGCAACCTCTATTTTGATCTTCCTCGAGTATTAACCTCTAGTATCTCGAGAACTATGTTGCTTCCTGCGAGTCTTCATCTGGTATTGCTTCTCACCGATCTCAGATTCCTCCCAGGTTCTGAGTTATGAGTCACTCGAGAACACCGATAAGTAAATCGATTCCGCACTCCGATTCGATAACTCTAAGTAATTTTGTTGCTTACAAGTTTAATAATCAATTAAGTCATTCCTAGCCTGATTGGCTATATCATTAGCGTGCTAAATTTTAACTATGCTACCTGGTCCTTAATCCCGGAGCACAACTTTCGATGATGAGCTAAACTTACATCGATCCTCCTCGGCATATCAATTCTCCATTAACATCAAGCTTGAATTCGAGTTTGTGTCGTATCTGTGGTTCCAATAACCCTTCACTTCACCATTGCTTTTGCTTGATGTCGTCGCCGATTGATTACATCTTCATGAAATCTCTCGACAAATGTGTCGTGATCATCATCAGCATTCTGAGCTCTTCCAGGATATCAATTGAATTCATCATGAGAAATATCATCCTTGCCCTTGATGATTTGTGTTGTCATCGACCACTTTATTGCCTTCCCTCCAACACAAACTTGTTCGTGTTCTGGGTTATACCTTGACTTCCTTGCTATCCAACATTTCTTCTTATTTAGCTTGGAGTGTTACCATCTTTTATGTTAAGAATGTTGTTAGAATTTCACCACCTTTTAAGAAATTCTTGATATAGTAATACTTATCGACATCTCCATTCATTTCTTGGTCCCCGTGTTGTTTCCAACTGAAAAACCAACAAATGGATTGTGATGTGCAAAATTCAAAAATTCTAGCAACCCTATTGCTTTGACGTTAAGGGTCGTTAGCTTCATTCTAAGTCTATTGCTTATTGAATCATCATTCAAACGTTGATCGTGCTACCTAGTCCAGATTTTTGGGTGCACTTTTCAGCCAATGTTTAAATGTGTATGTTTTTCCTCTAGCATACATCATTATATCATTTGATCTGGCAAATGTTATCCCCTTGTTCACATAAGTGTGGAAATCCATCTTTTGAAAATCTCAATGAATTGTCGCTGAGTCAATCAGCCACCTCCTCACCTCTCCTTCATTTAATGATGAACTCTTGATTTGGAACTCGCTTCCATAGTTCAATTCCTGTGAATCTTACAATGTCATCTCGACAATTTGTGTTGCCCCTTTCTTCTCAGGCATCCTAAATCTGAGTTATCCTAATACCAATCAGATCTGAATCTCGATCGGATATGATGGTTGAAAGATATTTCCAAGAGTTATAACATTGGTCTTTATGTGACCCGATAAGGTGATGGCATGCCCAGCACACCTGGCTGGATGACCCGTTGTTATAGTTTCCTTATTAGCAAGGTTATCTATTCTTCCATGAGGAAATTGTAAGACTTATTCTACAAGTTGTTCCTAATGGATCCTTCCTGTATCCAAAGTCTGACCTTTGCTTGAAGACTATGTCAATGCTATATCGAAACATGTCTGTGGTAATCCGATTTTCAATTAGAGCATTTGAAGCACAATGCTAAATTTTCTTTATCATTTATCCTAACACCATTGTATGGGTAATATCATGAGATTCCTTCCCCCTTACCTAAATGGTTTTCTACTTTCTATCCTGTCATGGATATCATGCTCTGCTTGTCCTTGGGAAGGATATACCCCCGAAATATGTGTGTATACACATTTTCCCTTCCATTGTTCCGTTTAAACCTGATAACCACTTTTCCTTTCCATTGGTTTGTTTAAACCTTCTTGTGATCTATATTATATGAGCGGTAATATTTCCCTGCTTATGTAAACACCTTATTGTGCCACTCTGTCTGTAAGATCCTGTTACTATTGTTGGTGACATTCCGGTAACCACCGACGGGTGATAACTTTGCCAATTGGTTCGCCTCGCTCAAGAAGAAGGAAAAATTGCTCTCTTCGTTCCCCGTCCTTGGTACCGACATTGTTGCCGGCATACCTGACAAGCTATCCACTGACATGCCTCCCTGTCGCGGCTGTGCAAGATGTCACCACCCTTCCTACTTTCAACCCACCTGGTGGGCCCATAACCCACAGGTCCACTGGATCGAAACCTGACTCTTCTTCATAACCCGGATTCTAATGTATCCTTTGCACCTGGCTTCGTATGTGATTCGCGAGCTGAATGCTATACCATTATTCATCCTGGAATCAAACACCATGTTATTCTCGTTGTTCAACCCCCATTCCAGCTTCTGTCTAGTCATTGAATGATTGCCTACCCGTTTGAAACTTTGGTTCCATCGTATATTGCACTAAACGAATTCACTGAAATACAACTCGTGGGGTACCTTGTGTATTTCTCATTGAGTTCACCGTCAGATGCCCAGCTTTGTGGAGATGCGTTCTTTCGGAGTTTTTCCCCTTGGTCGCGTTCGTAGAACGATGGAGATCCCGAAGAAAGGATGACGAATTGACCATGGTGACTTGAAGCAGATAAATGAAGACATCAATGAAAGGGATCGACCTCTTCGAAAGGGCAGCCAGGACCGAGAAGACTCGTTAGGTTTTTCGCTACCAACACCTTCCCCCCTTTACTCCACCGCTTAAATCTCGGGACGAGATTTCTTGTAGTGGAGGAGAATTGTGACGCCCGGATAGTTAAGCTATAGTAATCCCACGCTAATCATGCCACGTCACCTCGGTTACTGTTGCTAACCTCGCAATGATTCGGAACCGTTTCAAAATTTAAATTCAAAATATGTCAAATAACAAAAGTTTTCAAAAGTTGAAACAAAAATGTTCGGTGAGTGCCGAATATTACAATGGTAATTATAGTAAAGAAAACATATTTTTAGAAAGTTCCTAAATTTTTCAAAACGAATTAAAACAGAAAATAGTAATAAATAAAAGAAAAAAAAGGGAAAACACAAAAACAGAAAACAAAAATAAAAAGAAAAGAGAGGAAGAAAAACCCCTGGGCCGTGGCCTGACTGGGCCAACCCACCAGGCCCAGCCGGCCACCCACTCCCCCCCACCCCCCTTATCCACTCACCACCCCCACCGACTCCACCGACACCCCCACTTCCCCCCACGAAAATATATCCTCCCCCTCTCTCCCCCGATTGGATCGGGATCGAGGGAGGAGGCCGCCGCTCGCCACCTCGGAGCAGGACGCCGTCGCCGCCCAGACTGCCTCCCCGTTGTCGCCGCCTTGCTGAATTGTCCCCGTCACCCTCCTCGCCGGAGCGTCCCACATCGCCCATGCCGTCGTCGCTCCGTCCGTGACTCCTCGCCGGCTCCACCAACCCTCACCACCCTCTCCCCGACCTGGACGCGTCGCCCCCGACCCCGTCGTCATCGCCGGCGCTAGGCGCCGCCTCGCTGGCGCTGCCCCACCGCCGCCGCCTTGTGCCGGATCGACCTCGCCGTGGCCTCCTCATCTCCTCCCCACGGGTCGCCCCCGAGCTTCGCCGCCCCGCTTCTCTTCAACGCTGGTGAGGCCATCGGCCTCTTCCCCTTGATCTGTGTCACCGATGCCGTTCACTGCTTGCGCGCGCACGACCCCGCGCCCACTGCCCTGCTCGCCAGCCGGACCTCACCGTCCCGCACCTGCGCCCCCCCCCCCCGCTGCTCGCCTAGCTCGTCGGCCCTGCGCAGCTTGCCGCGGGTGCCCGCCGTCCCCCTGACCGCTACTACCGCGACGTCCCGGCTCAACCGTTGCTTCTCCACGGCCTCGATCTGCCGCCGTGCCCCGGTGGCCTTGCACCGCCGCGCTCCCATGGGCACGAGCGCCCGCAACCAGCGCCCGCCCCGTTAACCGCTGCCCGAATCCACTATGGCCCCTGTGCCTATGACACATGGGCCCGCCCCTAGAACGTTAAAAAAAAGAGAAGAGATTAAAAAAAGAATAATAAATAAAAATATTAATCAATTAATCCTGTTTCGTTAACCTATTTAACTAATTTTAATTAATTAAACAATAATTAGTTTAGTTAAACCCTAATTAGAATAAACAGAGTATGACATGCGGGACCCACACGTCAGTTGACCAGTCAACACCTCTGTTGACTGCTGATGTCATGCTGACGTCAGCAAACACTATTCTGGATAATGTTGGATTAAATTAATTAGATAAATTCTAAAAATGATTTTAAAACTTTAGAAAATCATATAAAATAAACCGTAGCTCGGATAAAAAAACTTTGTACATGATCAGAACGACAAGACGAATCGAGATACACAGCCCGTTGTTCTGCCACACATCCCTAGCATAGAAAACATGGAACTTTCCCTCTCCGGTCCGTTTGTCCAAAAACGCGAAACAGCAGGAATACTTTCCCGGATGTTTTCCCCCTTTGTCGGTATCACCTACCACTACGTTAGGTCACCCCTAGCACCGCATATTGTCGCGTCTTGCTTTGTGTTACATTTGATTGCTCCGTTATTTATTGTGTTCCCCCTCCGTTACTTCTTTCCGGTAGACTCTAAGACCGGTGCCGATGTCCGTGTGTTCGACTACACCGAAGATGACCCCTCCTTCTTGCCAGAGCAACCAGGCAAGCCCCCACCCCCCCTTGATCACCAGATATCGCCTATTCTCCTCTATACTGCTTGCATTAGAGTAGTGTAGCATGTTACTGCTTTCCGTTAATCCTATTTTGATGCATAGCCTGACATTGTTGCTACATCTGTTGATACCGTACCTGCAATCCTAATACTTAGTATAGGATGCTAGTTTATCATCTGTGGCCCTACATTCTTGTCGGTCTGCCTTGCTATACTATCGGGCCGTGATCACTTGGGAGGTGATCACAGGTATATACTATACATATATACATACTACAGATGGTGACTAAAGTCGGGTTGGCTCGAAGAGTACCCGCGAGTGATTCACAGATTGGGGGCTGAAAGGACCTTTGTCCCGACGGCCCTCTGTGTGGATCTTTGTGGTGGAGTGACAGGGCAGGTTGAGACCACCTAGGCGAGAGGTGGGCCTGGCCCTGGTCGGCGTCCGCGGTTACTTCATAATAACATGCTTAACAAGATCTTGGTATTTGATCTAAGTCTGGCCACTAGCCTATACGCACTAACCAACTACGCGGGAAAGATATGGGCACTCGACATCATGGTATCAGCCGAAGCCTTCGTGACGTCAGCGACTGAGCGGCGCGCGCCGGGTTGGACTGCGTTAACGCAACTTCCTTTGTAATGGAGGTTGCTAGGTCTGCTTCCGGCCACGTACGCAACGTGCAGGTGTGCAATGGGTGATGGGCCCAGAACCCTGCGTGCATAGGATTTAGACCGGCGTGCTGACCTCTCTGTTGTGCCTAGGTGGGGCTGCGATGTGTTGATCTTCCGAGGCCGGGCATGACCGATTAAAGTGTGTCCGGCCAAATGGGATCGAGTGTGTTGGGTTATGTGGTGCACCCCTGCAGGGAAGTTTATCTATTTGAATAGCCGTGTCCCTCGGTAAAAGGATGACCTGGAGTTGTACCTTGACCTTATGATAACTAGAACTGGATACTTAATAAAACACACCCAGACGAGTTCCACAAACAACCCGGTGATCGCTTTTCCACAGGGCGACGAGGGGAGGATCGCCGGGTAGGATTATGCTATGCGATGCTACTTGGAGGACTTCAATCTACTCTCTTCTACATGCTGCAAGACGAAGGCTGCCAGAAGCGTAGTCTTCGATAGGACTAGCTATCCCCCTCTTATTCTGGCATTCTGCAGTTCAGCCCACTGATATGGCCTCCTTACACATATACCCATGCATATGTAGTGTAGCTCCTTGCTTGCGAGTACTTTGGATGAGTACTCACGGTTGCTTTTCTCCTTCCCCCCCCCCCTGTTTTCCTCTTCTTCTCGGATGCCGCAACCAGATGTTGGAGCCCAGGAGCCAGACGCCATCATCGACGACGACTACTACACTGGAGGTGCCTACTACTACGTGCAAGCTGCTGACGACGACCATGAGTAGTTTAGGAGGATCCCAGGCAGGAGGCCTGTGCCTCTTTCGATCTGTATCCCAGTTTGTGCTAGCCTTCTTAAGGCAAACTTGTTTAACTTATATCTGTACTCAGATATTGTTGCTTCCGCTCTGGAGGCTTCCAAACAACACGATCATTTTCTTTTTGCGGACTAAGATTCTCCCCATTCCCCATCACCCCCTTCCCTTTGGTGCTTTGGTCCACTTGCACATGCGAATATCGAGGTGCTGGTTACGTAGAACAAATTTCCTGGAGTCCGTGCTCAGCCCTCCTCTATCTCTCTTCTCAGCCAGCCAGCGGACGCGTGGAGCCCATCGTCTGTTTGCTCACATGCGGTCCTGCATGTCAGTGAAAACGCAAGAGGACCCACTGAACCTGCACATCTTTCACCTCGATGTGCTGGTGATGAAAAACAAATCCAATAGAGATCTTCGGTGCCGCTTTAGGAGTTACTCAAGAGTAGTAAGATTCTATTTACGGTTTAACCCAAGATGCACATCACGTGGCTTCAACTACCACTCTATTTTCTTGCATGACATGACCTGGATGCTAGATGTCGCACATGTCGGCAAAAGGAGGAAGGACCAGACCAAATCTTCGGTTGTGCTCTCGGATTAAACTAGTTGTGCTAACTTAAAAAATTTATTGTGTACTCCCTCCGTTCCAAAATACTTGACATCTATTTGTCTAAAAATGGATGTACCTATGTACTAAAACATGTCTAGATACATCTATATTTTGACAAATAGAAGGCATGTACTATTGTGGAACAAAGGGAGTAGAATGGATGCAAGTTTTGGTATTGGGAAGAAGATTACATTGATATATTGATAGAGCGCAATTTAGTAAGAGAGGGCGGGGGATGTCTGTGTGTCTATGCATGTGCGTGTGAGAGACAGATCGGGAGGTATTCAAGGATGATGAGGGGAGAAGATATGGTTGTGGTAAGCATACGTAACTACATAGGAAGATCAACCGTCGTGTGTCCGAGAAAGGGAGAGACATAACTATCTAGGTAAGTGTATTGGTGCTTGGTGAAAATGAATTATAGTCGACCTGGCTATATGTAGGGAGATCAGTTCATATACACGCCTGCATGTGTCAGAAGCAAATAAGGTCCGGAGAGACAGACAGGGGGAGAGGGTGTGGCTAGGAGGTGGTGCGAGAGGCCTACCATGTCGAGGGGGGGAGTGTGCGAGTATGTGATTGATGAAAAGAGGGGCGGGAGTGTGCACCTGCGTGGAATCGTATTGGACATAGGGGGGCATGGACGGTAAGAAGAGAAGAGGGGAAGTATATATGTATTTGTTGTAGGCACACTTGGCTAGAGAGGTATATCGACCGGTGTGTGCCGGAAAGAAGGAGCCAGGGGCCTACACACACCGCGGGTGGACGACCTAAAGAGAAAAAATGAACGTGCGCGATGGAGGGGACACTAAGGGTGGGTGAGAGGGGGGCGGGCGTGTGCATTCACGGTAGAAAGTTAGCGCTAGCTAGCTACAAATAGAAGAGGATCGTGAAGGTGTAAAAGACGAACAAAGATCATAATTCATTATAAAAAAGTGGATACGGATACTTGAAGAAGATATCATAATGTAGAACATTGATTATAATTTGGGATAATGTGTGGCTTTTGCAACCCAGGTCTAAATACTTGTCATAATGTAGGGGGCGGGGCACTATACTTTGTGTGATAAACACGGTGTACATATGGAACATGCTTTAGATTATGAATATATAGTTAGTACATCAAATGTACTATTATTTGGAATCAACATCAAGTGTACTCAAAAAATAGAATTTGAGTTCATGTAGTACACATAGTTCATATCTATATCCATAGTAATCATGTGGTGTGTTATTAAGGTAATACACGAATGATGGTTGAAGTTGGCAATAATCATGATTGTAGATTCTTATTGAAATAGAGAAATGAATTCAAATTTGGTTCGAATTGCAGCGGTAGTATAGACATTTGGAATGCACTAAAATGTTGGTATGAGTAGGTCGTTACATGCATTATACAACAAGCGAAAAAAATTAATTGGACATAACATGGATTCATACTCCCTCCTTCCATCTATATAGGGCGTAATGAGATTTTTAAGACCGCCTTTGACCATTGACAAGATTAATAGTACATGACATGCACAATGTGAAAATTATATCATTGAAAGAACCTTTCACGGATGAATTCAACGGTGTGCTTTGTGTAAGTTGTATGTCATATATTATTGCTCTAATATTTGGTCAAAGTTAGCATCAAAAAACGCATTAGGCCCTATATAGATGGAAGGAGGGAGTAGCTTTGAATAGCATTTGTATAGTAAGACGGGGCAAGACTCTCTCTTTGTGTGGTGTGAATAGTTTTATTTTTTTCGTTTCTTTTTGGTTGAGGGAAGTGCAAATTGATTTGGTATGTACAAGTACAATATTAGTACACGTTAGGCTTGTCCCTAAAACTCAACCCGCGTCTTGTTATATCCCGAAAATTCAGATATCGTGCTCGCAAAACTGGCGCCTTCACAACCCGCGCCTTGCTATCCAAAATTACAACGCGCGCGAAAACTCCCTCCAGCTGCCAAATCCCTACACGCGAAATCCCCCTTCTAACCCTAAGGAGAAAGGGCTGCTAGTTCAAATCGGTGGGGGGTACTTTTGTAACACACCCTACATTTTGGACAAGCGCGTCCCTAAGTCATGGTTCACCCCCTCCCATCGCCCCCTTTTCGCCATTCGAAATCCCAGGCCGCCATAACCTCTCCGCTCCAGCCGCGAAACCCCACCCTCCCCTGTCTGCCACCTCACCGCTGCCCAGCCAGAGCCTCTTCCCCAATGACATCGTCCACCGCAACAGCTCGATGTCCCTCGTCCACCTCCCCGGATGAGGATCTGTCATCCATCTCGTTGTCTCGTTGGTTCAGCCTCCCCGTCCTCCACCTCCAAGGAGCTGCTCCGACGATCGCCTCGTCTATCACGGCTGCTCCATCCCCACAGCGCCGCCTTAACCTGCTCCATCGGAACCGCAGCATCCTCACCGACTCCTCGGACGAAGTCGACGCCTACTCTGTGCCACCAAAGAGGTTGTACACTCATCACATCACACCTTCTCCTTAACTCGACCTCCCGGCGCCTACCGTGCTCCATCCTGCACCCCCATGGAGCGGCTACCTTGAAGCCGGCGCCGCGGGCAACATATCCATGGCGGCTCTCCCCCAGTGCGAGCCCGCTTCGGCGACGGCATCCATACCAACCGGATCTGCTGCTGCTGCTCCGGCTCTCGCTCGCTCGCTCGCGTTGCTGCTGCTCCGGCTCTCGCTTGATCATTCGCTCGCCCAGATGCTGCTGCTGCTCTCCCCCTCGCTCGTGCTGCGGCTCTGCTCCGATTTACCCACACTGCAGTCGACTGAATCGACTTTTAGGTCAGTCGATTTTCAGGGGTTGGGGGGCTCGCCGGAGTTAAGGAAGAACCACCCGCAGTGGGGACGGGGGCTTGCCGGAGAGGTACCCCACTATCTATCTTAGGGTTCAGGGTAGGGGCGAGGGGCCTAGAGGGCTGGCTGGGGCGGCAGTGGGGAGTTGTTTCGGGGCGGCGAGGCGGCGATGGGGCCAGCGGTTCGGCCGGTGGTGGCTGGCGGCTCAGGGGGGTGCAGGTTAAAGATGAACTACAGGCCCTCCCTAAACTACATGTCAAGTGCCTCTCTGCTACCATTGCGTTCAGTTTTGATTGTAGCATTCAGATTCCATAGTAAATTTCAGTTTTGACAGTTAAGTTCAGAGTCAACAGTTTTTACCTCATCTGTTGTAGTCAGGTGGTTTTTGGTGATGTAAATTTTACATCTATTTTACATCATCTATTGGAGATGCTATTATAATCCCACTTGAGATTGACGATGTCTGTCTTGTGCTGCTTCAGCCTTGACGTCTTACGGCTCACTGGAGCTACTCCAATGACAGAACGATCCATCACAACAGAGCAGTGCCATGGACGCTGTCTACAGATTCCTCAGATCTTCCTCCACACCTCCGATAGCCACCTCTGCCTCAACTGCTTTAGCGACCAACCCAATGATGCAGAGGTCTACACGGCTATGGCAAAGAGGGTGTACACTTGTTGCATCACTTATTACTATACATTCACGTCGATCCATTAGGGCTATTTTGGTTCAACGGAAAAACATAGCAATAGGGAATTTTCCAATTGCACTCTACTATTCAATTATTCATGCATTTTGTTGAAAGGAATGAACCAAAACATCCACATGGACCTACTTTTCAAAATCCTATGCATGAAAACAAGACCAAGTGCATTAGCGGTAGAATAACATTCTAACTGTACATGCTTTCATATGGTTTCACTTTATTTTTGCCATGTTTCTTTGCATTCCTCTGCTCTTCCAATTCCTGTAAACCAAACAACCAAGTTGACAGAATTCCTGTGTTTACAAATGCTCTGTTTACCATGTGCATTCCTATCCTATTCTGGTGTTTTTCCTCTCCCTGCATTTTTAGAATCATGCAAGCCAAATGAGCCCTTACAGAATTACTTCAGTGACAGGTAGGTGTCGAAGGGAACTTTGTGTGGTTTGTCTTGCTCCTGCCGCGACGTCGTCTACCTCATCTAAGCTGCTCCATCGACAGAAGCATCCACCAAAACAGACATCACGACTCTTGACCGTCTTTCGCCGCCTCACATCTCCTTCCCTGCCGCCGGCACCCACCACAACGGCATCACCATCATCGACTCAGCAGATGAATCTGAGGAGTACACGGGTCCATAAGAGAGGTCGCACTCTTTTGTTTCTGCTTATGTTATGCATTGCTTAAAATTACCTACTACTTTATCATCCTGCTCATCTCTTGGACTCCCAAGTCAGGTCCAAATTAATGTTCAAACTTGAGTTCTAAGTTAGTTGTGGGGCACATATCATGGCAGTAATGAATAGTATGTCTGTCTAATATCTGGTTCACCTAGGGTATACCTATGTTGTTCATCTTGGGTGGGAAACAAATAGTAAAGCAATCATCATCTGTCTTTTTTATTAAATTAAAGCAATCATTAGCCTGCTATCATTATTTTTGGATCCATCCACTGGTTGTTACCATCACTCTAAATTTCTGCATGCTCTCCTTACATAATCTCACCATATTTTTTCGTATGCATGTCAGATATTGTACACAATCATGCTGAACATGTAGAGAAAAAGAGAAGAGTTTTGCGCGGCAATACAATCTCATGTATACATCGCTCCATGGTGGGTTCAATGGCAAACCCTCCCCACCCCTCTCCAGATTGTAATGCAGAGGAAGGTATCTTTTCTGAGGTGGATTCAGACGCCGCTGACCACTCCTATTTACCCCCAAGGTGTTTGCTCTACCTTGGCATGATGATGTTAGTCATATCATGCATATGTTGCCTTGCAGTGCCTACTTTGACATCATATATGTCATCTGCTTAGTTTAGACATGTTCTGTAATGCCACCTGTTTAGTTTCTATATCATATATGGGAATTATGTAGTCTCATGTCTTTTACCCAGCCATAATATATGCGAAATGTGCAATGCCATCCTGTTTAACCAGGCATCATATATTTGAATGATATCTTGCCCATCCTTTTCTTCATTACATTTCCATTTGTCAACAATGTTTGTACATTAAATACTCTTCCTGTGAATCAACCATTTGGGTGGGAGATGGAAAAATCTGGAGTGAAAACAAGGCCTTCAGAGAAGACAGTGCTACATGTTGAAGCAGATCTCTTGTTGGGTCCCGATAGCTCCTCAGAGATGGATTCAAAGACAGATGACCAGTCCTATTCCCCCATCGAGGTGTATGCTCTAACTTGGCATGGTTATACTGCTCATATCATGCATATGGTGTCTTGCATTGCATAGTTTAGACATCATATACACAATATTAAACACCATGTTCTTAGTTCAGACATCATATCGAATGCCCTCCGTTTAGCATATAAATCACATATGTGAATTAAATGATGCGATCCTGATTACTTAGATAACATGTAGGTGAATTATGTCATGCGATCCTGTTTAGTTATTCATCATATCTTTGAATTATGTTATGCTATGGTATCCAGTTCAGATAGACATCATATATGTGAAATTATGTCATGCTATCTGTTTTAGTTAAAAAATATACATGTCAACTATTTCATGCCCTCTTTTTTCCACACTATCTATTGCATCTGTCTCTCATACAATGTCTGTACATTCAACTATGTTTCCTATTTATCAGCCATTTGAATTGGAGCGGGTGATGCCAGTATCTAGCCGACTAAAAAGCCGATCGTCAAATAAAACAGTGCTACCTCTTGGTGGAGATAGCACCCCGGTTGTACATGCACAAGAACCATCCCTACCACACATAACCCAAACTCTCGCAAATTGTACCGCTATTGCGATGGACAGAGAACCAGCTTCACCCAATCTAACCCCAACCCCAGCCGATAGTAACCCAATTCACTACAAAAAAAGACACATCCGTGACATTTTGGGCCGAACGAATGTTTTTCATGTCATACATATGACACTTCTATGACGATAATTGTGACAAAACCCGGTATCATCATAGATGTGGTGGGCTCCTACTTCTGTGACAAAAAATCATGACAGAAAATGGGCTTTTCGTCCTGGGCGGGCCGGAGACGCGGCTGCATGACATTCTTTGGGCCGTCCATGATGGGAAAAACCATGGTAGAAGCGAGGGGGAGGAAAATTTCGGGGAGTTGCCGGTTACGGTGGGACGTCGGGGGCGGAGCGTTGCGCGTTTCTCTCGTACGTACGCGCGTGTGTGCGAGGCGTTGGCTCTAACTGAAGCCGAGCAAGGCGTTGGGCTCTAACTGAACCTGAGCGATTGCACTGTAGGCTACGCGTTACTGAACCCGAGCGATCGATCGATGGCTGTTAACTAAACCCGATGGAGCGATTCCTTCACTACTGCTGCTAACTAAAGCCGATCGATGCTGCCTCTGGGATGAACAGTGAGTGTTGCGGGGGGGGGGGAGGGTGGATGATCAATGAGCGGTGGCATTGCCTCTGGATGAATAGGAACCCGTGGTGTGGAGGGCTGGATGAACAATAGACTGTGGAGGGGTGGTTGAACAGGACCCCGTGGTGTGGAGGGCTAGATGAACAGTAGACGGTGGAGGGGTGGTTGAACAGTAGTCGGTGGAGCAGCGCGCGGTGGAGGCTGGATGAACAGGAGCCCGTGGAGGCTGGAGGAGGTCGATGATGGAGATGAACAGTATCATGTGGAGTCCCATTTTGCGGTACGCCACACCCCTCCCGATGAACAGGACCCCCGTTTCGACTGTAGCGCTCGAACACAAGTCCGTTTCGTCCATTTTGCGGTACGCCACACCCCTCCCGATGAACAGGACCCCCGTTTCGACCGTAGCGCTCCAACCCAAGTCCGTTTCGTCCGTTTTGCAGTACGCCACACCCCTCCCGATCAATAGGACCCCCGTTTGGACCGTAGGATGTCTGTTTCCTCCGTTTTGCAGTATGCCAGGCCCCTCCCGATCAACAGGACCCCATTTCGAACATGGCCGGTCGAACACAAGGCCGTTTCCTTCGTTGTGTGGTATGCCAGGCCTCGTTTCCATTGCCTGTTCCGTCCAAGCCCTCCCGATGAACAAGACCATGCATTCCGTTCCGACCCAGCCGGTTGGCTCCCCATGAACACGATGACGACGCTATTTCTCCGTTCCGCCCTAGCCATGTACGTATGCGCGATAGGCGTTAGAGACCCTGCCCGTATGTACGTACGTGGCCGTATTTTATTTCTTGCACCCTCGCCGTTGTACGTACGTGTACATGCTACGTGCGCGCCTCTACTACGACACATGCGCGCCTCTACATCCACCAGTATATATGTACGTACACGTTCGTGATCAGAATGACAACAGTACGTACGCTTCGACCAGGTGGGTCCCGACTGTCAGGCACTTCCTTGCCTGCGAAGATGTAGCTGGTGGGTCCCAGCAGTCAGGGGGGCAAATCGTTTTTTTTGCCCAGACGGACTTCCTTGCATGCGAAGATGTAGCTGGTGGGTCCCAGCAGTCAGGGGGGCGAATCGTTTTTTTTGCCCGGACGCACTTCCTTGCATGCGAAGATGTAGCTGGTGGGTCCCAGCAGTCAAGGGGGCGAATCGTTTTTTTTGCCCGGACGTACTTCCGTGCGTGCGAAGGTGCAGCTGGTGGGTCCCAGCAGTCAGGGGGAAATGTTTTTTTCGCGAAATATTGTGGCCCATCCGGTGGGTCCCCGCTGTCAGGTGGAGGAATAATTATTTTCCCTGTAATAAGGAGGCACTTCCTTGCTGCGGCCATGGACCCAGCTGTCAACCTCTCCACATACAGTCCATGTTCGATGGAAGTCGTTCCTTGACCACGTTGACCACGCCGCACCGAGAGCACCAGGGCGGTGGACGACGGTGAGGCCTAGGAAGGGGGCGACGGGGAGCCGGGGAAGACGCGGCAGTGGAAGCCCGCGCGGAGAGGAGTACGAGGGTTCACTGGTTCGGCTGCGGTAAGAGGCTGCCGTCGCCGCAGGGCCTGGCCAGCGATGGGAATAGTAGGGGGCGGTGAGGCCTCCGCGGCAACACATCCGGCCAAGGGAAGCAGGAGCATGCGGCACGACCGGCGCTGCTTTGGGCGGCTGGAGCAAGAAGACTAGAGGTTGAAGAAGCACTACGGCCGTTGGATGGACATCGTACGGTCACTAGAGCTAGAATCGTTTATATTGACTAAGTTGACAAAGCCCTTCGTCCCCGTCAACTTAGTAGGCCCACAAGTCAGCCTCCCACCAAGGTGGGTCCTAGCTAGCAGGGTGGTATTCATTTTTTGTGCGTAATAAGGAGGCACTTCCGGTGGGTCCGAGCTGACAGCAAGGGGAACATTTTCTTCGCGAAATACGGTGGCCCGTCGGGTAGGTCCCAGCAGTCAGGGGCAAATGTTTTTTCGCGATATACTGGTGGCTCATCCGGTGGGTCCCTGCTGTCAGGTGGAGGAATAAATATTTTCCGCATAATAAGGAGGCACTTCCTTGCGTCTGCCGTGGACCCAGCTGTCAGCCTCTTTACGTACAGTATTCTTCCGATGGAACTCGGTCGTTGACTACATTGACCACGCTGCACCGAGAGCACCATGGCGGTGGACGACGGTGAGGCCTAGGATGGGGACGACGCGAACTCGGGGAAGACGCGGCAGTGGATGCCCACGTGGAGAGGAGTACGAGGGTTCACTGGTTCGGCTGCACTGTCGTCGCCGCAGAATAACAGTGGGTGTGGGTGAGTGGAGTGGAGGGATGGCCTGGCCAGCGGTGGGAGTAGTATGGAGGCGGTGAGGCCTCCGCGGCATCACAACCGGCCATGGGAGGCAGGAGCAGGAGGCACGACCAGTGCTGCTTTGGGCGGCTGGAGCAAGAAGACCATAGGTTGAAGAAGCACTACGGCTATTGGATGGACATCGTACGGTCACTAGAGCTAGAATCGTTTATATTGACTAAGTTGACAAAGCCCTCCGTCCCCGTCAACTTAGTAGGCCCACAAGTCATCTTCCCACCAAGGTGAGTCCCAGCTAGCAGGGGGAGTATTCATTTTTTTTGTGCGTAATAAAGAGGCACTTCCAGTGGGTCCGAGCTGACAGCAGGGGGAACATTTTTTTCGTGAAATACGGTGGCCCGTCCGGTGGGTACCAGCAGTCAGGGGGGAAACATTTTTTTCGCGAAATAAGGTGGCCCGTCCGGTGGGTCCCTGCTGTCAGGAGGAGAAATAATTATTTTGCGCGTAATAAGGACGCACTTCCTTGCGGCTGCCGTGGACCCATCTGTCAGCCTCTCCGCGTACAGTACTCTTCCGGTGGAAGTCGGTCATTGACCACGTTGACCACGCCGCACCGAGAGCACCAGGGCGGTGGACGAGGGCGACGCTTAGGAAGGGGACGACGCGGAGCCGGGGAAGACGCAGCAGTGGAAGCCTGCGCGGAGAGGAGTATGAGGGTTCACTGGTTCAGTTGCGGTGTGAGGCTGCCATCGCCGCAGAATAACAGGGGGTGTGGGTGAGTGAAGGGATGGCCTGGCCAGCGGTGGGAGTAGTATGGGGGCGGTGAGGCCTCCACGGCAGCACATCCGACCACGGGAGGCAGGAGCAGGCGGCACGACCGGCGCTGCTTTGGGCGGCTGGACCAAGAAGACTAGAGGTTGAAGAATCACTACGACTGTTGGATGGACATCGTACGGTCACTGAAGCTAGAATCGTTTATATTGACTAAGTTGACAAAGCCCTTTGTACGCTCCAACTTAGTAGGCCCACAGGTCAGCCTTCGAAACGGTGCGCCCCAGATGTCAGGGGGAGGAATCATTTTTTGGGCGGCCGAAGCTAAGAATATCCGAGATTGAAGAAGAAGCACGACATCCGTTGGATAGACATCCAACGGCCACTGCTGCTAGAACCGTGTGTTGACTATAATAAGTTGACAAAGCCTTGCATACGCGTTAACTTATTTTTTTAGGGGACGCGTCACTTCGTAGGCCCACAAGTGTGTGGCAGAGAACTTATAGCCCATTTGCGTTTTGTAAGAATGTACAGCCCATTTTTGAATTCTAATGGAATTTACAACATCCCATTTACAGTTTGTTAAAAGTACATCCCATTTTCTAGCTAGGACAATGATTAATAATTTCAACCAACCGTTGAAGACAGAATTCAATAAAATTTCCCACATTTTGATGGGATCTGAAATATTTTTATCCCGAAATTTCTATTCAGATTAAATATAAATTTGTATTACGTAAAAATCCAACGAAACATTGCGCGCACAACAATGAAAATTTAAAATTTTCAAAATCCATAAATAATATTTTATAAACTAATTTCGTGTTTGGTGCATTTTTTTATAGTTACTGCCCAGTTTTCATAATTACATCCCATTTATTATTTTTAAAGCCCATTTTCCTGTTAAGCCTAATGCATCCCTCCTAGGAAAAATTTGCAGCACAGCGGGGCGGAGAATAACAAGTTGACCTTGCCTGGGTATTCCTTAAAAAGAAGTATAGCTGGGCTAGCCATTTTCATCTTGAAAAAAGTAGTATCTGGGCTGGATATCTGGCCTGGGCTAGACGGGCCACAGCCCACCCAGTTAATACCCTGCTCTCCTCTGAACAACAAAGAAATCATCGCCAAGAAAAACTCTGTAGTGCTCACGCCTCAAAAACACAAATACTGCTCGAGCTGCTTGGTCCCAGCTGTCGGTCGCACCTTGTGCAATTATCTCGTTTATATTGACTACATAGGTTGACAATGGTGCGGGACCGTGATGTCAGGAAACCAGGAGAAAGCAAAAATATATATAGTTATACATAATAAGGAGGCAGTTGTGTATGTACGGCTATGGCCCTAGTGGGTCCCTAGTGTCATCTAGTCAAAATAAAGTCATCTCCTGAATCCTCATGTTCGTTGACCATGTTAACAATGCTCGGCGCCACGGCGAGCGTAACAACTCGAAGGACAACGAAGAGGACCTCGCGGGCTCTACGGAGGTCTGATACAGCGCCCGCTGCTCATTCAGGAAGCCAGGATCATCGGACACCTATGACCACCTTCGAGAAACTAAGACGACATGAAAGGGTAAGGCCGCGCTTGGGAGCTCTGGTTTGTTTCAAACCTGTATTAACATACAAGTATAATTTACTCGTCATCGGAAGGCCAAAGGTCTATAAGTAAAACCGGCGAGTTACGTGTGTAATTTGAGAGACCAGTGTATATTTTACGAGCATTTCTATATGGACGTCATTACCAGAAGATACATGCAGACGTGCGTATCATGCCATCCATGGGCAAGGCTGAAACAGCAGCTAACAGCTGGATTAGCAATCGTCCGAGTGTCGTTCAGCGTTTTTATCATGTGTGAAGTACTTCCGATATTTTACTAGTCGAAATCGACCAACCAAGCGCCTTCACCCGAGACCATCTGCTTTAATTTACAAGCGTCAGTTTTACAAGCAGTTTTGGTTGGAAAATGATGATCCAATCACGGCCTAATATCATGAGTTGGCCGGAAGATCATATGGTTTCACGTCTAACCTACCCGACATGTCGTATAGGCCATGAATGAAACATCAGACGATGAACTTCTTACGCACGGAAACAACAGAAGAGGATGATCTTCTTAACAAGCAAATCACTGGCATTAGATCGACATGCAAAACAATACGAATCATCATTCTTAGGAGGCACGGTGAACAGCTCGTGATGCCGCATGCCACAACATTCCAAGCTCAACTTTGCAATCAAACACAAGGCCTGGCATTACATAGACAATATTCAGAACAAACTCTTAACACAGGAATATCTCAATAGAGTAACTATTTACTTCTAAACTGAACACAGGAATAGGAAAAAAACACTCGACGCTGCTCACAGCAAGGGCGTCCCACTCAAAAATATCAAATGCATGTCTTCTGGCTAACATCAATGAGATATTTGAAAAGGTTTTCCAATTCCAATATATTAAATAACGTCTTCTTGCTAACATCAATGATTAAACTTTGACAAGCTTTTCCCATTCAAAATATGTAATGCCTATGATTGTGTCGTGTCTTAGCTTCTTGTACTTGTTTGGGCACTTTTTTCCCAGGGCACTCCACGTGTTGTTAAATTGCCAATGGTCTCTGCAGACTAGTCATGTCACCGGTGTCTAATAATACTCTATAAAGCTTCTCGGTCATTCCTTCTGTAATGTACCGCATCTAGTGATTGCTTCTTTCTACAAAGTGGAACAACCAACTGGACCCAGTAAGGCAGCAGTTTGCCTTGGACACATTGGCTCCTTTTGTGCAGTTCAACTAAAATCGAAGTTAGAATAAAACCGAGCTTTAATTTTGATATCCCTGTAAGCAACAATAGGTATAAGGGAAACAATTACTGAGAAATAACGGTTGATGACTTGTCTTAATGGGAAACAAAGCAGGAGAGGAGCAATTCTCCATCAGTGTGATTCATTCATATTGACTCCTGTTTTAACAGAGGCAAAAAAGGAAACAATTACTTGCCGATAAAGGAGGATGAAACAAACGGTGACAGAAAGAAGCATCCAACTTATCTTGGATGGAAAACAAAGTAGGATGGTAGCATTTCTAAAACGGTGGCATTGATTCATATTAACAGAGACACTCTCTTGAAACAACATTCGTTAAAAAATGTAATTTACTTTTAACAGTGGCATTGCTTCAATTTTTCGGCGGCATTCTTAGGGCCTGTTTGGTTCCAATAAGTCACCTGACTTATAAGTCAGGTGACTTAAAAACAGTGACTTATAAGTTACGCCTGTTTGGTTGTCACCTGACTTATAAGTCATCTGACACACCTTCCCACACCAATCAACATCATGTAGGTGGTGGGACACACGTAAAAGGGGGTGACTTATAAGTTTTAAGTTGGGGTGGAGCAACTTATGACTTATAAGTTGGGGTGACTTATAAGTCGGGTCTGTTTGGCAAAATAAGTCACTTTTTTCACTTTTCGACTTATAAGTTGGTGACTTACTTGGAACCAAACAGGCCAATAGATTAACAACAGCAAAATAGCTGTATGGGACATGCTAGCACCATGTGCGTCCACACGTATAAATGGGTGATGCAGAGTATGTAGCCAAGCGGCATATTTGTGTTGGTCCCATATTTGTTCTCTTTGAACTTTTTTCCTATGTGAGGGTAGCAAATATAGTCCTGCACAAACTACCCGACAGCCCCCAGTTTCTTTCCCTTTTCAACAAAGAGATCGGTTCCTTACAGATGTGTGTACTGGGTTACCCCCTTTTTCCCTTTTCGACCAACAAAGCGGCTGGATAGCCAGTCTATACTACTTTTCCTCCCTCCTTTCCTCATTGAACCACGTCCTAGATTCATGCTCCACCCCACCGCACCTTTCTTTCCTCTTTGAACCAAGACCTAGATTCAACTATAGATCAAAAAAGATCCACATGCAGCTAGAGCAACGACGGTTTCAAAGAAATTTATACCTTAGGGTCGTCGAGATGTGGCAAGGCATGTGGTGGGAGGCCGGATCTGCCCACACTACGTACGGCAGCAAGGAAGAAGGGGTCAATGGCCCTCCCACACAGGCGCTGGGTGAAAGAGAACAGCGCATCCGGCAATGGATTTCCTCCCTCGCCGAAGGCGATAGAGTTAACACTGCACCTCCTCCCCTTCCTGGTGCGACGGGATACAGACGCCTCCTTCACCAGCTGTGAGGGGGAGAGAGACAAGAGGCCAACGCAATCTTGTTTAGATCTGATAAAGAGAGGGTGAGAGACTGTGAATATAGCAAACCCTAGCAAATGAACGATGAGCCTCCAGCGTGTAACATATATGTATTGCGGCGAGCGTGTGGAGAGTGCAAACCCTAGCGAACAAGCGCTGAGGCTCCCGCTTATATATATACTAATGTAGTACGAACTGAGCTCCGGTGCCTTCACTCCATCTGCTTTTGGCTGTATGACAGGTGAGCCGGCCACATTTTGGGCCCACCTATCATAAACCCAAAGGCAGGTGCACTAAGTCAATGAAGCTGCGTCCATATAGTACTCTCGTGTGTATACGACTAATATATAGTGGAGTGGTTTTCTTATTCTCTCCATAACAATCATTTTAAATTGTGTAAGTACGAAACGAAACTCTTCATTTAATGTACAGAGGGAGTACTACTTCAATGAACTAACGATCCACGCCCACGCGTCCTGGTCGCACTTCCTGTCCTTCACGTGTGGTACACTACCCTCCCTTAAGTGAACAACCACACATGCACCAAATTATCGGAAACGTGTGAGAGTGTGTACAAATAAAGAACTTTAATTTCAATTATCGAAAAGGTTTGAGAGTATTACAAAGTTTGACTTCAGTCAAATCTAATATGCAGAGTAAATAAAAATGGAGGGCTACTGCGTCCATCCGGGTTTTTAGTCCACACCATTTTTTAAATCAAAGTTAATAGCTGGACAACTAAAATTACAGGGGAGTTGGAGACAAAGTTGTGAGAAGGCTTAGAAATCAATACAAAACTTATGCTCTTAGTACCAACGTCGATCCTTCTTCGAGGAAACATTTGGTTCATAACCAATTGTGTGATAAAATTGCACCAACGTGAAAGACGACTGTGTCTCCAACGTAACCAAGGTGAACTGACGAAGGATATCATCTTTGTGCGTAACAAGCAAAGAGCACTGATGGAAGACAGCTTATTTTTCATTGAAAATCGATCAGCTTCACCAGCCGACGCAACCATGAGGCGCGACCATGAGGATCGATGGTTTGTGGTCTATTTTGTTTGTCCTAGTTTTTTTTGTTTCTTGTTGCTACATTATATACTTGTGGGACCTTAGATGTGATATCCTTAAATAACATCTAGATGTGAATTGGACAAACTGATTTTCTAACATACCAAGAAAGAAAACTCGACCAAAAACATGCCCCCGCTTCCAGGTCGTGAGAGTTGTCGCGCACACACACATAGACATAGACATGCATATCCGTGTTTACATAAAATTCCATTTCCATCTACATCTCCAATCATATTTGTCCAACTGGCACATCATTCACGTTGTTAATTATATATGCAGCAATATTAACGTACAATATCTCTTGTTTGCGCACGTCCGGACCGCTGCCACGGCCGGTCCTGACCAACCCGAACCCTCTTCATCACCCGCGCGTGCTTCCCGTCCGAAACGGTCAGTGCCGCATTCATGCCCGGCCAGAGCGGACGCGACCTCTCACTGGCGCCGGCATTGAAGCGGCGCGCCGGCTGAGAGAGCGTCGCCCGCGCCGCTTCTGGGTGCACGCGGCTGCTCCACGTTCAAAGGTCGCAATAGCCGGCTACAACATGCATGTAAAAAGTTTTTGGGAGTCCGTGCTACAGCTAGCTGTCCTCCCCCAACTCGTCAATCTCTTCCAGTAGTGCTAGTAGTACTCCATTTACTGTGTGATTTGACTGCTCCTTAGTGGCCCCTACACGTACTCCCCCTACGTGTATGCAACAGTCACACGTACACATGGACGCAAAAATGCGCGCGACGCCCTAATGCATGCATGTCCGAGCACACAACAGAACACACACGTTCACGCTAAGTGCTCAACCTACACGTGCATGCACACACATACTCAGTCAGGGTGACCTAGTGACCGTATAAACACCGGAAAATATATATATATTGAGTGCAATGAGCGTATTATGAAGTCCACTGGCCGTATTTTTACAAATATACAGTGACAGACACTATATTTATCTTGTTTGAAATTAATCCATATTAACCGGAGAGGAGGCAGTATGGACTAGCATTACTTGCGCGCGGTGGCTCGCAGGACAAGGAGAAACTTTTGACTAATGCAAGCTCTCCCTCGCTCAGGCGGTGGACGTGCAACAGTTAATTCGGTGTCAGATTGCCAGAAGCATACACTCTACTACTAGTGCTACTATTGTTCGACTTCCCGAATAGGCGAACAGCCAAGCGCAAAGTTTACTAATATAGTCTATAAAGGTACGTACTATACTAGTACTAGGAACCGGATGGAGGAGCGTCTGCACTCTTATTATAATTTTAAAATGTGATAAAGCAATCTTCAACACATTTGGTAATCTTCGAGGGTTCTAGCATGTGATAATGGAAGTTGATTGCATGGAACACTCGCCACAATTCTCGCTTAATTCTGGTTCATATCCTGTTACAAATAGTAGCACTCGGTAATATTTCCTCTTTTTTTGTTATTCAGCTTGTAAACAGGTCAGCAAACCTTGCGGCGCATCTTCGTGCGAACCGTGCTTGCTGCACTTTGAATGTGGCCGAGAGCTGGCTTGATGAAACATCTCGCTTCCTACTTCTTTTTTTGCGGGGTACCTCGCTTCCTAGTGACCAGTGTCTTGGCTGATCGTCCTAAGAATGCTTATATATGAATAAAGCTCTCTCATTTACCCGCAAAAAGGATTGAGCCATATTAACCTGAAAGGAGGGAGTATGGACTAGCACTACTTTTTGGTGTGTCCCGTCAACTCGCAGAACGAGGAGAAGCTTGCAGGACAAGGTGAAGCTTGGTTACGCCTTTTGACTAATGCAACCTACCCTCGGTGGACATGCATCAGTACATTCAGTGTCAGATTGTCAGAGGCATACACTGTAGTACCCAACATGCGGAGTACCATCATTGTTCGACTTCACGAAGAGGCGAAGAGCCAAGCGCAGTAGTACGAGTAGTACTACTACTAGAACCGCATGGTGGAGCGTTTGTACTCTTATTTCTTTTTATCTCTGATAAAGTACACGTTTATTCCGGAGAAGGGCGGAAAACGGCAGCCCAACATCAACATGTAATGAATGGTATCGATCAACCAACCATGCTCGAATATATCTTGGCCTCCATGCGAACCCGTCTGTGTGTTCTCGCTCCTCGTCTCTCTCAAGGAACGGCGGGTTGGCTCTTTGCCGTCAATTGAGATCGGTTTGCTCACACTCCTGTCCCACATGTCAGTCATATGCCAAGAGGAGGTGCGTTGACCGACTGGCCATATGCGTACTTGGTTTTGAACCTTCATACTACTCCTCCCTCTGTCACAGTTTACAGGGCGTGCTTCATTATGATGCATTTCTCTCAATGCATTTCCACCACCAGTGAGACTTTAGACGCGTTTGGTTTAATGCTCAATTAATTAGGGCGTGGTAACCGCAATCAAGTCCGCAATTTTCTTTCCATGTAACTATGGAATGGAGTAAGTGCATGCATGTGTGTACCCGGGGTGGAAGCACTGCATGCATGTGTGTACGCATTATTCCCTCTACTAGTAATAGACGCCGTGCTATAACTACCAATGCTATTTTTCAGGCCGATCGCTAGTCGCCTTGGTCCCACAGATCTTTTTTCTTTTTTCTGAAGCGCGCTGTATAAACAGTGATGAATGGAGTAGTATGAGCAGATTCAAAGAAGAGCGTATTGATGGTTGCTTCTTTAGAGCAACTTACAGTGGGAAAGGTGGGGCTTAAGATTTGACTGCTCATTACTCACTATTAATGCGGCGCAACGACCGGGCTAAGTCTCCCATGCGGTTGTGCACTACCCCCTCGGTTCTTAAATATACTCCAGAGTATATTTATCTTTCTAGAGATTTCAACGATTGACTACTCAAATATTTGTCTTTTTAGAGATTTCAAATGGACTGGCACATACGGATGTATATACATATTTTAGAGTGTAGATTCTCTCATTTTGCTCCGTATGTAGTCACTTGTTGAAATCTCTAGAAAGACGAATAGAATATTTAGGAACGAAGGGAGTACACATACGAAGCAAAATGAGTGAATCTACACTCTAAAATATGCCCGTTTGAAATTTGTAAAAAGACAAATATTTAGGAACGAAGGAGTATAATTTTGTGCATGGCACATGGACCCGGATGATGAAGAGGCTTCTGGCAATGCTATCAAGCTTCCATCATTTGTTTACATAATTGACGTACTATACAAATAATTTTCCAGCGAAACATGAAATTGTACAATGGTGTGAGCCTTCAGCTTATGTTTCGCATGTCTTGCCATCGATGCTCTTTCAGAAACAATAAAAAACTAACTTCCTTGCTAATGCATGTCAATTATTAGCAGATCAGAGCTAATAATTACATCACAACTGAAGACAGAGTTGTGAGAAGGTGATAAATTAAAATTGATCCATTCTTTCATTGGCAGCAACGTCCCCCCAGCTCTGTCTAAATCAACAAGGCATGTTGGGAAAAAAGTAGCTGTCTGGAGCATGCAACATTCCGATCATTTTGTGCAGTTCCACTAAAATAGAGCTGAGCGTCCCTGTTCCAAAGATATTAAGTGTCATTACCATAATAGAGTACTGCTGATGAAACAATAAACACATATATAGAAGCCGGTCAACTTTGCAGTCTCTTTTAAGACTAACTAGTTGGAGAAGATTAGGCTCGGAGTTGGATGAGGAGGATAGAGCAAAACCAATCTCCCCTTGTGCAGTCGCACTGAAATGTAGAGACATTGCCCATGTGACATTTTAGTACAACTGCACAAAACACTCTTAAGAAAAAAGTGATTTGTGCAGTTCACCATAAGGTCGCAATAGCAACAAGGTGAAATGGATAACCCTGTTTGCAAAAAAGAGGTGGAAAGGAAACAATTACTGGCCAATAACAGTTGATGACACATGCGACGACAAAAAAGAAGCATATTCCTTGCCCTAAGGGAAGATAACAACACGGTTGTGTTTGTCTCAAATGGTGTGAGGACGAGAATGCAATATGGAAAGTACGCTGGACGAGCTACGTTTTGGGCAAAGAACTATGGAAGATCCACATGCAGCGACGTGGGAAGACGGGCAGTGGAGCAAGGCCAGAGGGGATACCTGGAGGTCGTCGGGATGTAACTAGGTGAGCAGCGGCGGGTGAAATTTGCGAGCAGGTGGCATAGGCCCTGCCGTGCCGGAGGTTGGTCAGAGAGAACGGCGTGTACCGCAGAATGGGACATGTTGCCTCGGCGCCATCGAACGGAGAAACGATGCACTTCCTCCCTTTCCCCCGGCGGACGGGATGCGGCCGAATCAGTGACCAACGGTGAGAGATAGAGAGGCCACCGCACTCCCTTTCCCCTGGCGGACGGGATGCAGCCGGATCAGTGACCAGCGATGAGAGAGAGAGAGAGGCCACTGCAGCCTTGTGTGAGATAATCCGAAGAGCGACAAACCAGGCACGCAAGGCTCCATTGTATATAGTGAGCGTACTACCTTTTTCTCCATAAAAATCGTTTTATATTCTGTGTACGTGTCATTGAGCGCTATAACTTTATTTAAAAATAATGCGGCAACGCGTCAAGTCGAACTTTGTTCCGTCCAGGCGTGGTACACGACCTCCCTAGGTAAACAACCGCTACAGGCGTTCAAATTAGCACATGGGCTACCATTTGTAAAGAAATGAGCTCCACCGTGTACCCGCACGGGTGTGGCTGGGCACGAAGCATGAGTACATGCACGGTGCACCTATTCTCTTCTTGTATACGTACACCACCTACGTGGGGTTGTGTGAGAGTGATACAAACCTAGACAGATATAGTGTGTGGGTTCTTGAGAGTTTTTTTTGGGGGGGGGGGGTCAATCAAAAAATGTAACATATGCAATGTGTGTGAAATAGAGTCCTGGATATAACATATATATAGAGGGGGCGATCCACGAGAAGAGAGTGGAGGTATCACCGGCTTGAGGTGTCCATAGAATCGAAAAGAGGGATGATGTGTGTGTGTGTGTGTGTGCGTGCGCGATCAATAAAGAGTGCCATCGAATTTGTGTGTGCCCACGTCAAAGATATAGAGTGGCTGGCCTACTGGAACGTGAGAGGGGACATGTGCAGTTTGTCTCTGTGGCATGGATACCTACCTGCAGCGCTCGACTATCGGTGTGTGGTGGGGGAAGAGGGGGGCCCAATTAACTATAGAGGTACAATGGCTCGTATATGTGTGGAGGAGGAGAGAGGCCTACCTCATGTATTAAGGAGATCGATCTGCCTCATGTATTAAGGGAGATCGATCGGCATCCATGCATATGTGCATGAGAGGAATAAGGTTGGGAGAGAGACAGAGCTAGAGTGTTGGAGGGGTGGTAGTGGAGTTGCTTCTAACAAATTGTGGGATAGGCTTGCTAGACAAAGGGAGGGCATGCCCGCAATATCAATAAGAGAGGAGATGGCTGCTTGTTATCTGTGCACGTGCATGTGAGAGACGGGTCAGGAGGCATGCACGAATGATGAGGGGGGACGATGTGGCTGTGGTAAGCAGACATAACTACATAGGAAGATCAATCGCCCTTTTTTAGAGAAAGGAGAGACATAACTTGTGAGGTACGTCGATCGATGGGGGGGTAGTTAAAGTCGATCCAGGTATATGTTGGGAGATCGATCGGTATACATGCATGTGTGTGTTAGAAGCAAACGAGGCACGAGGAGAAGGATAGAGATAGAGGGATGCATGTAGGAGGTGGTACGATAGGCATACTATATCGAGCGGGGAGGAGTGTGCGAGTACGAGAACGATGAAAAGAGTGGTGGGAGTGAGGCATGGATGGTGACAAGAGAAGAGGGGAAGCTTGTGTTTGTGCTAGGCACACCTGACTAGAGAGGCATATCGATCGATGTGTGCCGTAAAGAAGGAGCTAGGGGGCCTACACACACCGTGGGTGAATGACCTAAAATGAAAAGACGAATTTGCGCGATGGAGCTAGAGGATGTTGAGGGAGGGTGAGAGGGATGCGGGCGTGTGCATGCACAAGAGAAAGTTAGCGCTAGCTACAAAGATAAGAGGGTTGTGTGGGTGTAAAAGATGAATAGAGATCATATATACTTTATAATAAAAAGAGAATTTGGATATTTGAAGAATTTATCATAGTGTTTTAAACCGACGTATGTGTGAATATATATAACGGTGATACACATGGTGTGTTTATGAACATGTTATACTACATTTAATATATTTTATCTCTACTCTTATAAAAAAAACGGAGTTGTTGATGATGGTGTGCCTGCCATCCTGCATTATAGGCTGTCTGATTTATATCTGGCGGATAGCAAGGAAACTATGATGGTTGAAGTTGGCAACAATCATGATTGTAGATTCTTATTGAAATAGAGAAAGAATTCAAATTTAGTTCGAATTGCAGCGGTAGTATAGACATTTGGAATGCACTAAAATGTTGGTATGAGTAGGTTACATGCATTATACAGCCAAGCGAAAAAAAATTAATTGGACATAACATGGATTCATACTCCCTCCTTCCATCTATATAGGGTGTAATGAGATTTTTAAGACCGCCTTTGACTATTGACAAGATTAATAGTACATGACATGCACAATGTGAAAATTATATCATTGAAAGAACCTTTCACAGACGAAGTTAAGGGTGTGCTTTGTGTAAGCTGCATGTCATATATCATTGCTCTAAAATTTGGTCAAAGTTAGCATTGAAAAACACATTAGGCCCTATATAGATGGAAGGAGGGAGTAGCTTTGAATAGCATTTGTATAGTAAAACGGGGCAAGACTCTCTCTTTGTGTGTTGTGAATAGTTTTATTTTTTTCGTTTCCTTTTTGTTGAGGGAAGTGTGAATTGATTTGGTACGTACAAGTACAATATTACTACACGTTAGGCTTGTCCCTAAAATTCAACCCGCGTCTTGTTATATCCCGAAAATTCAGATATCGTGCTCCCAAAACTGGCGCCTTCACAACCCGCGCCTTGCTATCCCGAAATTACAACGCGCGCGAAAACTCCCTCCAGCTGCCAAATCCCGACACGCGAAATCCCCCTTCTAACCCTGAGCCGAAAGGGCCGCTAGTTCAAATTGGTGGGGGGTACTTTTGTAACACACCCTACATTTTGGACAAGCGCGTCCCTAAGTCATGCTTCACCCCCTCCCATCGCCCCCTTTTCGTCATTCGAAATCCCAGGCCGCCATAACCTCTCCGCTCCAGCCGCGAAACCCCACCCTCCTCCAGCCGCCACATCACCGCTGCCCAGCCGGAGCCTCTTCCCCGACGTCGTCCACCGCAACAGCTCGACGTCCCTCGTCCACCTCCCCGGATGAGGATCCGTCGTTCATCTCACCGTCCCGCCGGTTCAGCCGCCCCGTCCTCCACCTCCAAGGAGCTTCTCCGATGATTGCCTCGTCTATCGCGGTTGCTCCATCCCCACAATGCCGCCTTAACCTGCTCCACCGGAACCGCAGCATCCTCACCGACTCCTCGGACGAAGCCGAGGCCTACTTGGCGACACCAAAGAGGTTGTACGCTCATCGCATCACACCTTCTCCTTAACTCGACCTTCCGACGCCGACGGTGCTCCATCCCGCACCGCCATGGAGCGGCTACCTTGAAGCCGGTGTCGCGGGCGACATCTCCACGGCGGCTCTCCCCCAGTGTGAGGCCCCTTCGGCGGTGGCGTCCATACCAGCCGGATCTGCTGCTGCTGCTCCGGCTCTCGCTCGCTCGCTCGTGCTGCTGCTGCTGCTCCGGCTCTCGCTCACTCGTGCTGCTGCTGCTGCTCCGGCTCTCGCTCGCTCGCGCTGCTGCTGCTGCTCCATCTCTCGCTCGATCGCTCGCTCGCCCAGCTGTTGTTGTTGCTCTCCCCCTCGCTCGTGTTGCTGCTCTGCTCCGATTAAGCAACACTTCAGTCGACTGAATCGACTTTTGGGTTAGTCGATTTTCAGGGGTTGGGGGGGCTCGCCGGAGTTAAGGAAAAACCACCCGTAGCGGGGACGGGGGCTCGCCGGAGAGGTACCCCACTATCTATCTTAGGGTTCATGGCGGGGGGCGGGGGGCCTAGAGGGCTGGCCGGGGCGGCGGTGGCGAGTTGTTTCGGGGCAGCGAGGCGGCGCTGGGGCCGGCGGTTCGGCCGGTGGTGGCAGGCGGCTCAGGGGTGTGCAGGTTGAAGATGAACTGCAGGCGCTCCCTAAACTACATGTCAAGTGTCTCTCTGCTACCATTGCGTTCAGTTTCGACAGTAGCATTCAGATTCCACAGTTAATTTCAGTTTCCACAGTTAAGTTCAGAGTCAAGAGTTTTTACCTCATCTGTTGTAGTCAGGTGGTTTTTGGTGATGTTAATTTTACATCCATTTTTCATCATCTATTGGAGATGCTATTAGAATCCCACTTGAGATTGATGATGTCTGTCTTGTGCTGCTTCAGCCTTGACGTCTTACGGCTCACCGGTGCTGCTCCAACGATAGAACGATCCATCACAAGAGGAGTTCCCTGGACGCCGTCTACAGATTCCTCAGATCTTCCTCCACACCTCCGACAGCCACCTTTGCCTCAACTGCTTCAGCGACCAACCCAATGATGCTGAGGTCGACACGGCTACGGCAAAGAGGTTGTACACTTGTTGCGTCAGTTATTACTATACATTCACGTTGATCCATTAGGGCTATTTTGTTTCAACAGAAAAACGTTGATCCACTGGTTGTTACCATCACTCTAAATTTCTGCATGCTCTCCTTACATAATCTCACCATATTTTTTTTGTATGCATGTCAGATATTGTACACAGTCATGCTGAACATGTAGAGAAAAAGAGAAGAGTTTTGCGCGGCAATACAATGTCATGCAGACATCGCTCCATGATGGGTTCAATGACAAACCCTCACCACCCCTCTCCAGATTGTAATCCAGAGGAAGATATCTGTTCTGAGGCGTATTCAGACGCCACTGACCACTCCTATTTACCCCCCAAGGTGTTTGCTCTACCTTGGCATGATGATGTTAGTCATATCATGCATATGTTGCCTTGCAGTGCCTACTTTGACATCATATATGTCATCTACTTAGTTTAGACATGTTCTGTAATGCCACCTGTTTAGTTTCTATATCATATATGGGAATTATGCAGTCTCATGTCTTTTAGCCAGCCATAATATATGTGAAATGTGCAATGCCATCCTGTTTAACCAGACATCATATATTTGAATGACATCTTGCCCGTCCTTTTCTTCATTACATTTCCATTTGTCGACAATGTCTGTACGTTAAACTACTCTTCCTGTGAATCAGCCATTTGGGTGGGAGATGGAAAAATCTGGAGTGAAAACAAGGCCTTCAGAGCAGACAGTGCTACCTGTCGAAGCAGATCTATTGTTGGGTCCCGATAGCTCCTTAGAGATGGATTCAAAGACAAATGACCAGTCCTATTCCCCCACTGAGGTGTATGCTCTAACTTGGCACGGTTATACTGCTCATATCATGCATACGGTGTCTTGCATTGCATAGTTTAGACATCATATACACAATATTCAACACCATGTTCTTAGTTCAGACATCTTATCGAATGCCCTCTGTTTAGCATATAAATCACATATGTGAATTAAATGATGTGATCTTGATTACTTAGATAACATGTAGGTGAATTATGTCATGTGATCATGTTTAGTTATTCATCATATCTTTGAATTATGCTATGCTATGCTATCATGTTTAGATAGACATCATATATGTGAAATTATGTCATGCTATCCATTTTAGTTAAACAATATACATGTCAACTATTTCATGCCCTCTTTTTTCCACACTATCTATTGCATCTGTCTCTCATACAATGTGTGTACATTCAACTATGTTTCCTGTTTATCAGCCATTTGAATTGGAGCGGGTGATGCCAGTGTCTAGCGGAACAAAAACACAGTCTTCAAATAAATTAATGCTACCTCTTGGTGGAGATAGCACCTCGGTTGTACATGCACAAGAACCAGCCCTACCACACATAACCCAAACTCTCGCAGATTGTACCCCTACTGTGATTGACAAAGAACCAGCTTCACCCAATCTAACCCCAACCCCAGCCGATAGTAACCCAGTTCCTGTTAACACAACACCATCTCCACCACAGAGCTCCCAAACAACAGCAGTTAGTAAGGCAGCTCCAGTGCCCAAAGGGCCAGTACTATCACGGCGAACCCCAACTCCACCAGTTAGTACGCCTATTCCTGTGGAGGAAGCACAACCAGCCAGTCGTAGTTTAGCATCTATCACATTTGATGTTGTTAAATCGTATGTGCGTATCTTCCTGTAACGCCCCGAGACCGACGCTCCAGAAGACTTCCAGCTATTCCGAGTTTCGTCGTGTGATTTGTTTTATTTGTTGCATTCATCCTTGCATCATGTGCATTGCATCATGTCATCATGCCATCATATCATTAATTTTTAAAACCTCAACTAAATAAATTGTATGGATCTTCGATCCATTTAAATCGAGGGAAGGGTGACTTCTCTTTATAACATACCCTCCCGATATTTAGGGAGCTATAATAAAATATTCCATTGTTTTGGAATCACCTTAACACACTTGCAAAATATCCCAATGCCTTTATTATCTTAATTCTTGGTCTCCAACTCTGCCCATAAATTATTTCATCATTTTCCGGAGCTCCACCAAAAATCCGAACATTTTTGGGCCTTCCAAACTTCCACTTCCTATTCACCCATTTGAATTAAATTCAAATGTTTTTGAATCTAAACCTTGCATCCATGCCCACTCCTATTTTCTTGGATTAAACTCATTTTTGTGAGTCCAGGAAAATTGCCCTTCCGTTCAAATTCATTCCCTAAACCCCTCTTCCTTTTTACCTTTCTCTCTTTTATTTTCTGTCTTTTTAGATTAAGAGAGTGGGAGAAGAGAACCCAGCAGCCTGGGCCTCCCAAACCAGGCCGGCCCATTTGCTCCTAAGGCCCAGCCGCGCCTCCGCTGAGAACCCTAGCCTGTTCCCCCGATTCTATCTCTCCCTCGAACCCCCTCCTCGTCCTCCCTCAGCGCCGCACCCGATCCCATCGCCCCTCTCCTCGATCTCCTCCTTCCCCTCCTGTGCGCCTCCACCTCGCCCTTCCTTCTCCCCTGCATCGTGGCCTTCCTCTGCCTCGAGAGGCTCCCGAGCCACCCTCGCCCGGATCCTCGTCGCCAACCCTGCCGCCGTTGGTGACCTCGACGCGCCCGCACCCGATCTACTCGAGCGCGACCCTGTCGCCCCGCGCCTCCGTCCCGCGAGACCGCCCGCTCCTTCCAAGGCCACGCCTCGCCGTCCGAGCTGCTGCTCCCGTCGGCCTGCCACCGCGCCTCCTCGCCGAGGCCACCTGGTTCATCCTCCATGCCATGGCCAACCCGACCCCAAGCTCCTGCTGCAGCCGCTTCTTCCCAGCTCCGCCCCTACTTCTCTGGCTGCATCCTCGACCGGACAACATCGGCCGAGCCGCTCCTTCCGCCGCCATGGCCTTGCGCCTCTCCGTCGACCACCAGGGTCCTCCCCTGCCGCCGCCTTGGTCCCTGCCGGAGCTCTTCTGCCCGTCATAGACAGGAGCTGGAGCTCCTTACCGCATCGCTACCTCCCCGTCGCTGCGCCAGCCTCCTGCATCGCGCCAAGTCCCAGCATCGCGCCCCTGTTGCTGTTGACGCCAAGCCCAACGGTTACCGAGCGTGAAATTTGCCAAGTACCACCAAGTTCCTGATGGATGCGCCAAGTCCCCAGCGAGACCTGTTTTCGTCAAGTTCGACTACACGGCTATGACCTCGGAGTTGGACCGCAAGCGCCAAGTACCCCGATGACCGTCGAGACCGCCAAGTTCCACTATCGCCGACATGTACGACTACACCACGGTCACACGTGAACGACTACATGGATACGACAAGTTCCTCTCCGAAACGTGTACCTCTACCGACGACCCTGGACATCTACGAAACGAACGTGTACAACTACCGTCGCCGTGTATGACTACTTCCCACGACGACCCGCGAACGACTACCTCCACTACGGCCCGTGAACGACTACTTCCTCTACGAAACGCATTCCGCCCCGAATGCACGCTTCGAAGGTATAACCCGAAACGACCGCCGTGGACCGAATGTATGTGTTGAATGAGATGCTCGAGTTTTGCACCGTGATCGAATCGTCCTTGCGATGCCCCTCTTTTGCCGTGCCACCGTCCCGTGGGAACCCGGAAGCCGGGATCACCCCACCATCTTGCATGACACGCTCACGCCTCCTTTTGCACCGGTATCTCTGTGAGCTACCGGAACCGATATGTTGCCGTGGCATCATTTTCGGATATGTTGCCATGGCACCATTTTTGTTTCGCCACCGTGGCACCTTTTTTCCTTCCGCCATGGCGACAAATGCTTCATAACATGCTCATGTCAACATTTTCATAAAATTGCATAAAACTTGTATATGTCATCCGCATCATGATAACAACATTTAAAATGTTTAAACTTGTTGTTGCATTAATTTGCTAAATGCATATGGGGATTTACCGGATTTTTTGTTTTTTATCCGGCCCCATTTAAATTGTTTAGATGGTATAGTTTATATTATGCTTCACCTCTTGCCATGTTTAACAACAGTTAATATTGTTGGGTAGCTTAAACAAGAGATAACTAAATAACTTATCGTGGTGTTTCGTCAATATGCAGTTGCATATTGAGCTCCATTTAATTTGTAGGATTGTTTGTTGCACTTTGCCATGCCATGCCTCATTAAACCGGACATGCATCATACTTGTTTGCGCATCATGCCATGTTTATGTGATGTTTGTTTACTATGTTGTTTGTTTCTTTCCGGGTTGCTTCTCTCGTTAGCTTCGGTTTCGTTCCGGAGTTGTGAGGATTCGTTCGACTTCGACCGTTTGTCTTCTTCTTGGATTCGTTCTTCTTCCTTGCGGGATCTCAGGCAAGATGATCATACCCTCGAAATCACCACTATCTTTGCTATGCTAGTTTGCTCGCTCTTGCTATGCCAATGCTACGATGCCTACCATTTGCTTGTCAGCCTCCCAAATTGCCATGTCAAACCTCTAACCCACCATGTCCTAGCAAACCGTTGATTGGCTATGTTACCGCTTTGCTTAGCCCCACTTATAGCGTTGTTAGTTGCAGGTGAAGATTGAAGTTTGTTCCTTGTTGGAACATGGAGATGTTGTTCCTTGTTGGAACATGTTTACTTGTTGGGATATCACAATATATCTTATTTAATTAATGCATCTATATACTTGGTAAAGGGTGGAAGGCTCGGCCTTATGCCTGGTGTTTTGTTCCACTCTTGCCGCCCTAGTTTCCGTCATATCGGTGTTATGTTCCCGGATTTTGCGTTCCTTACACGGTTGGGCTATAATGGGAACCCCTTGACAGTTCGCCTTAAGTAAAGCTCCTCCAGCAATGCCCAACATTGGTTTTACCATTTGCACTAACAACCTACCACCTTCCCTTGGGTTCTGCAGACTCAAGGGTCATCTTTATTCTAACCCCCCCGGGCCAGTGCTCCTCTGAGTGTTGGTCCGAACTAGAGCCCTGTGCAGCGCCCCCTCGGGGAAACTCGAGGTTTGGTTTTAGTTGTACGGATTGCTCATCTGAGTGTGCCCTGAGAAAGAGATATGTGCAGCTCCTATCGGGATTTGTCGGCACATTCGGGCGGTGTTGCTGGTTTAGTTTTACCCTGTCGAAATGTCTTGTTGTACCGGGATACCGAGTCTGATCGGAACGTCTCGGGTGGAGGTCTATTCCTTCGTTGACCGTGAGAGCTTGTGATGGGCTAAGTTGGGACAACCCTGCAGGGTATTATCTTTCGAAAGCCGTGCCCGCGGTTATGTGGCAGATGGGAATTTGTTAACGTCCGGTTGTAGAAAACCCGAAGTTGACCTTAATTAAAATACATCAACCGCGTGTGTAACCGTGATGGTCTCTTTCCGGCGGAGTCCGGGAAGTGAACACGGTGTTGGAGTTATGTTTGACGTAGGTTGCTCTAGGATCACTTCTTGATCATACTTTTATCGACCGTGCTTTGCCTTCTCTTCTCGCTCTCATTTGCGTATGTTAGCCACCATATATGCTAGTCGCTTGCTGCAGCTCCACCTCATTACTCCATCCTTCCTATAAGCTTAAATAGTCTTGATCTCGTGGGTGCGAGAATGCTGAGTCCCCGTGGCTCACAGATACTTCCAAAACCAGTTTGCAGGTGCCTATGTTACCGTGCAGATGACGCAACCAAGCTCAAGGAGGAGCTCGATGAAGATCTTGCCCTTTGTGTTGTTTCGTTCTAGTTGATCAGTAGTGGAGCCCAGTTGGGGTCGATCGGGGACCTTTGTCGCATTTGGGGTTCTTCTTTTATTTTGGTTCCGTAGTCGGACCTTGATTGTATCTGGATGATGTAATGCTTTATTCATGTAATTGTGTGAAGTGGCGATTGTAAGCCAACTATGTATCTCTTTCCCTTATGTATTACATGGGTTGTGTGAAGATTACCTCACTTGCGACATTGCTTTCAATGCGGTTATGCCTCTAAGTCGTGCTTCGACACGTGGGAGATATAGCCGCATCGAGGGCGTTACAAGTTGGTAATCAGAGCCTTCCCCGACCTTAGGAGCCCCACTGCTTGATCGTTTTTAGCGGCCGAGTTGTGTCTAGAAAAATGTTTTGAGTCATTTAGGAATTATATATCGGAGAGTTAGAAATTCTTTTTACTTCCCAGTCTACTCATCGCTCTGGTAAGGCATCCTGACGTAGAGTTTTGACTCTTCTCTTCTCAAATTTCACTAAAAAAATTTTAGGATCACGCGGGTATCTTGGAATCGTTCCGATGGTTTTATGATGAGAACATTGTCTTGGTGCCTCCTGTCAGGGGTTTAGTGGAAGTGTCCCGGGGAGTTGAGCTCTGAGGTGTTGTCGTCATAATTTTATCGTTGCAGTTCTGGAATACCTGAGTTTAGTACGCCGACATCGAAAATCTCTTTTATGCAGTTGTTGGTGAGATAACCCCGATAACCCAGTACTGAGGTGAGTACGGGAGTATCACCATAACTTGTATAACGGATGCTTTTCGAAGGTTGAGGTAGACTATTTCCGAAGGTTTCTTGGTTATGTGTTGAAGGATGGATACAGCTGGATGTAGGATTTGTTAGTTTTGGGTGAGATATTATGCTTCCCCTGTATCCCCAACACCTGATTGCATAACCGGAAAATTTCGGGAGTTTCATAGGTGGGAATTCAAGTAGCTCTTAGGATATCTTTCCGACGGATGTATGATATGAAATTGGGGTTTGACGTCTAGTGGTCCGCCTATTCACGGTCGATTTTACAGTGGTCTCGTTGTGTCTTAAAGAGTCCTTGGCTATGCCGACTCGGGGACGCTTCGTATGTCATGTGCACTGCCTTGTACATGATGGTGCTGTACGATCGAGCCCGTGTAGGCCCCACCACGAAAACTTCGGACGAAATCTCTATCATATGTTTGTTCTATCTTATTTTGCAAGCCAATCCTTTGTTTTGTTTTGAGTTGTGGTATTCGAGTTGCTTCGAAGTCAAATGTTGATTCCATACCTTTTCCAAATGGTGTTCTCATATTCCTATGTGAATACTAATCCTTCTTGGTCATCGAGTCTGTCTTGTCAATCCTTTTTTTTAACCGGTGTGTCTCTCCTCAAGTGGATCCGTTCACGTCAACATTTGCAAGATCATTTATCACTTCTTCTCAACGATGTTTGTTTCATCCGTCTCCAAGTTGCCTTTGTTTTTCCCACCCTCCCTCCCTTTTGTTTTTCTTCAAGGACTAAGATTTCTTCTTCAAGTATCCATTTTATTGATGGGAAGTTTCTCCATTCTTTTCCGTCAATGTTCTTACCCGGTGGTTCTCAAGAAGATGTTCTACTAGTTCGTCATTCCTCGTTCTTTTCTTCTCCGGTGGATTTAATTCAAGCTTTGGTATTAAGCATACTCCTTTTCTTTTTTTTCCAATGCTTTTCTTATGCCGGTGCACCTCTTAATCATCCATCTCTCGCTATTAAATTGTTCCGGAATGCTCAAGATATCTCGAAGATTCGTGTTTCCACTATGCATTCGTTCAAGATCTTTCGAGGATGTTCTCTCATTCAAGTCTTTTATTTCAACCGGTGCATTATCTCTCTTCAAATTGTTCAACGGTGTTCTTTTGAGTGGGCCCTAACCCACAGGTCTTTTCCCAGGATCTTACCTGACTCTTCTATTTTCCCAGAGCTATCCTAAATTCTTCTCCAAGTTTGACGTAAGAATGAGTTATCATTAGTCAAATGATTTTCTCCAAGATCTTTCAAATTCTTTTCATAGTTGGCTCAACCTCTTCGCTTTTGATTCTTCCGGTGTGCCTCAATAATTCTTGGTGGTGTTTCTCGTTGTCATTCTCATCATTTGAAGACCGAAGAAGAGTTTCTCTTTAATCTTGCTCTATTCTCTTCAAGATTCATGGTGCTAGCTTGTTGCCATCCTCTCATAATTGTTTTCGATTGTGAGAATCTTTTTCACCCATCAGGAGATATTCAAGAGTCTTCTCAGTTTGTTATCAGGAGTGTCGTGTTTTCATTCGAGTTCTCTAATCTTATCAAGTTTTCCCTCCTTCCTCAACTGGAGAGCTGTCTGAAATCCTTCTTACCCATTGTGCCATTCTTTCAATAGTTCCGGAGGCAGTGTGTTGTTGATTTCATCAAGTAACATCCCATCTTCTCAAGTTCATGTTCTATTCCTTCCATGTTCAACCGGAGTACTGCACGAATTCTTCCCCTCTCATCTTGTTTTAACCGGAGTGGTTTCGAATTCTATCTTGTCCATTAAACTCTTGATTCATGTCTTTGCAACCTTTAAGTTCTCGTAATGTTCCTTGTTCCTTTTTTTTCTAACGGATTGTTTGCAATCTCGTTCTTCTCAGTTGTGCTCTTTCTTTTAAATTGCTCAACCTCTCAAGGTTCTTTGGTTTCACTCATTGGTCAAAGAAGCAACTTAGTTTTACCTCTTCTCTTCCTCTTCCGTTTCTCTCCGGTGCCATCCTAGATCTCGGGACGAGATCCTCTTGTAGTGGTGGAGTGTTGTAACGCCCCGAGACCGACGCTCCAGAAGACTTCCAGCTATTCCGAGTTTCATCGTGTGATTTGTTTTATTTGTTGCATTCGTCCTTGCATCATGTGCATTGCATCATGTCATCATGCCATCATATCATTAATTTTTAAAACCTCAACTAAATAAATTGTATGGATCTTCGATCCATTTAAATCGAGGGAAGGGTGACTTCTCTTTATAACATACCCTCCCGATATTTAGGGAGCTATAATAAAATATTCCATTGTTTTGGAATCACCTTAACACACTTGCAAAATATCCCAATGCCTTTATTATCTTAATTCTTGGTCTCCAACTCTGCCCATAAATTATTTCATCATTTTCCGGAGCTCCACCAAAAATCCGAACATTTTTGGGCCTTCCAAACTTCCACTTCCTATTCACCCATTTGAATTAAATTCAAATGTTTTTGAATCTAAACCTTGCATCCATGCCCACTCCTATTTTCTTGGATTAAACTCATTTTTGTGAGTCCAGGAAAATTGCCCTTCCGTTCAAATTCATTCCCTAAACCCCTCTTCCTTTTTACCTTTCTCTCTTTTATTTTCTGTCTTTTTAGATTAAGAGAGTGGGAGAAGAGAACCCAGCAGCCTGGGCCTCCCAAACCAGGCCGGCCCATTTGCTCCTAAGGCCCAGCCGCGCCTCCGCTGAGAACCCTAGCCTGTTCCCCCGATTCTATCTCTCCCTCGAACCCCCTCCTCGTCCTCCCTCAGCGCCGCACCCGATCCCATCGCCCCTCTCCTCGATCTCCTCCTTCCCCTCCTGTGCGCCTCCACCTCGCCCTTCCTTCTCCCCTGCATCGTGGCCTTCCTCCGCCTCGAGAGGCTCCCGAGCCGCCGTCGCCCGGATCCTCGTCGCCAACCCTGCCGCCGTTGGTGACCTCGACGCGCCCGCACCCGATCTGCTCGAGCGCGACCCTGTCGCCCCGCGCCTCCGTCCCGCGAGACCGCCCGCTCCTTCCATGGCCACGCCTCGCCGTCCGAGCTGCTGCTGCCGTTGGCCTGCCACCGCGCCTCCTCGCCGAGGCCACCTGCTTCATCCTCCATGCCATGGCCAACCCGACCCCAAGCTCCTGCTGCAGCCGCTTCTTCCCAGCTCCGCCCCTACTTCTCCGGCTGCGTCCTCGACCGGACAACATCGGCCGAGCCGCTCCTTCCGCCGCCATGGCCTTGCGCCTCTCCGTCGACCACCAGGGTCCTCCCCTGCCGCCGCCTTGGTCCCTGCCGGAGCTCTTCTGCCCGTCATAGACAGGAGCTGGAGCTCCTTACCGCATCGCTACCTCCCCGTCGCTGCGCCAGCCTCCTGCATCGCGCCAAGTCCCAGCATCGCGCCCCTGTTGCTGTTGACGCCAAGCCCAACGGTTACCAAGCGTGAAATTTGCCAAGTACCACCAAGTTCCTGATGGATGCGCCAAGTCCCCAGCGAGACCTGTTTTCGTCAAGTTCGACTACACGGCTATGACCTCGGAGTTGGACCGCAAGCGCCAAGTACCCCGATGACCGTCGAGACCGCCAAGTTCCACTATCGCCGACATGTACGACTACACCACGGTCACACGTGAACGACTACATGGATACGACAAGTTCCTCTCCGAAACGTGTACCTCTACCGACGACCCTGGACATCTACGAAACGAACGTGTACAACTACCGTCGCCGTGTATGACTACTTCCCACGACGACCCGCGAACGACTACCTCCACTACGGCCCGTGAACGACTACTTCCTCTACGAAACGCATTCCGCCCCGAATGCACGCTTCGAAGGTATAACCCGAAACGACCGCCGTGGACCGAATGTATGTGTTGAATGAGATGCTCGAGTTTTGCACCGTGATCGAATCGTCCTTGCGATGCCCCTCTTTTGCCGTGCCACCGTCCCGTGGGAACCCGGAAGCCGGGATCACCCCACCATCTTGCATGACACGCTCACGCCTCCTTTTGCACCGGTATCTCTGTGAGCTACCGGAACCGATATGTTGCCGTGGCATCATTTTCGGATATGTTGCCATGGCACCATTTTTGTTTCGCCGCCGTGGCACCTTTTTTCCTTCCGCCATGGCGACAAATGCTTCATAACATGCTCATGTCAACATTTTCATAAAATTGCATAAAACTTGTATATGTCATCCGCATCATGATAACAACATTTAAAATGTTTAAACTTGTTGTTGCATTAATTTGCTAAATGCATATGGGGATTTACCGGATTTGTTGTTTTTTATCCGGCCCCATTTAAATTGTTTAGATGGTATAGTTTATATTATGCTTCACCTCTTGCCATGTTTAACAACAGTTAATATTGTTGGGTAGCTTAAACAAGAGATAACTAAATAACTTATCGTGGTGTTTCGTCAATATGCAGTTGCATATTGAGCTCCATTTAATTTGTAGGATTGTTTGTTGCACTTTGCCATGCCATGCCTCATTAAACCGGACATGCATCATACTTGTTTGCGCATCATGCCATGTTTATGTGATGTTTGTTTACTATGTTGTTTGTTTCTTTCCGGGTTGCTTCTCTCGTTAGCTTCGGTTTCGTTCCGGAGTTGTGAGGATTCGTTCGACTTCGACCGTTTGTCTTCTTCTTGGATTCGTTCTTCTTCCTTGCGGGATCTCAGGCAAGATGATCATACCCTCGAAATCACCACTATCTTTGCTATGCTAGTTTGCTCGCTCTTGCTATGCCAATGCTACGATGCCTACCATTTGCTTGTCAGCCTCCCAAATTGCCATGTCAAACCTCTAACCCACCATGTCCTAGCAAACCGTTGATTGGCTATGTTACCGCTTTGCTTAGCCCCTCTTATAGCGTTGTTAGTTGCAGGTGAAGATTGAAGTTTGTTCCTTGTTGGAACATGGAGATGTTGTTCCTTGTTGGAACATGTTTACTTGTTGGGATATCACAATATATCTTATTTAATTAATGCATCTATATACTTGGTAAAGGGTGGAAGGCTCGGCCTTATGCCTGGTGTTTTGTTCCACTCTTGCCGCCCTAGTTTCCGTCATATCGGTGTTATGTTCCCGGATTTTGCGTTCCTTACACGGTTGGGCTATAATGGGAACCCCTTGACAGTTCGCCTTAAGTAAAGCTCCTCCAGCAATGCTCAACATTGGTTTTACCATTTGCACTAACAACCTACCACCTTCCCTTGGGTTCTGCAGACTCAAGGGTCATCTTTATTCTAACCCCCCCGGGCCAGTGCTCCTCTGAGTGTTGGTCCGAACTAGAGCCCTGTGCAGCGCCCCCTCGGGGAAACTCGAGGTTTGGTTTTAGTTGTACGGATTGCTCATCTGAGTGTGCCCTGAGAAAGAGATATGTGCAGCTCCTATCGGGATTTGTCGGCACATTCGGGCGGTGTTGCTGGTTTAGTTTTACCCTGTCGAAATGTCTTGTTGTACCGGGATACCGAGTCTGATCGGAACTTCTCGGGTGGAGGTCTATTCCTTCGTTGACCGTGAGAGCTTGTGATGGGCTAAGTTGGGACACCCCTGCAGGGTATTATCTTTCGAAAGCCATGCCCGCGGTTATTTGGCAGATGGGAATTTGTTAACGTCCGGTTGTAGAAAACCCGAAGTTGACCTTAATTAAAATACATCAACCGCGTGTGTAACCGTGATGGTCTCTTTCCGGCGGAGTCCGGGAAGTGAACACGGTGTTGGAGTTATGTTTGACGTAGGTTGCTCTAGGATCACTTCTTGATCATACTTTTATCGATCGTGCTTTGCCTTCTCTTCTCGCTCTCATTTGCGTATGTTAGCCACCATATATGCTAGTCGCTTGCTGCAGCTCCACCTCATTACTCCATCCTTCCTATAAGCTTAAATAGTCTTGATCTCGCGGGTGCGAGATTGCTGAGTCCCCGTGGCTCACAGATACTTCCAAAACCAGTTTGCAGGTGCCTATGTTACCATGAAGATGACGCAACCAAGCTCAAGGAGGAGCTCGATGAAGATCTTGCCCTTTGTGTTGTTTCGTTCTAGTTGATCAGTAGTGGAGCCCAGTTGGGGTCGATCGGGGACCTTTGTTGCATTTGGGGTTCTTCTTTTATTTTGGTTCCGTAGTCGGACCTTGATTGTATCTGGATGATGTAATGCTTTATTCATGTAATTGTGTGAAGTGGCGATTGTAAGCCAACTATGTATCTCTTTCCCTTATGTATTACATGGGTTGTGTGAAGATTACCTCACTTGCGACATTGCTTTCAATACGGTTATGCCTCTAAGTCGTGCTTCGACACGTGGGAGATATAGCCGCATCGAGGGCGTTACACTTCCCATCTTGGAAATATTATACTGAAGATGAAGGAAAATGCCAGTTGCAGGTGTTTGTCCAGGAGTTATGTGTAAGTAATGTTATTCATGGCAATTACTTTGCTTCGTCCCATACATCCTACCTCCATGATGGTTATAATACAGGAAATTTTCCCATTTTTCTCTATAGAGAAGGACCAATTTGGAAACTCGGGATGAGGTAACCTGTGCTAATACCTCTGCTATCTTCAAGAATGCTTGGTGGCAGTATCGGAATTACCTGAAAAAAACGTACTTCACCGGCAAAGAAACTCATCAAATTCCCTTACGTTCTCCTGAGACATATTTACTGGACGATGACTGGGAACACCTTGTTCTGTACTGGTCCCGAACCAAGAATGTGGTAAGGTCTATGAGCTCATTTTCTATTTTTAAGTATTTTATTCTTGCGTCTTACTGTACTCTGTTCATGTAGAACAAGTGCCTAAACCTGAAGAACAATTGTTCTAATTTAAGATTCCATTGCTATCATAGTTGAAAAAAGCGCTAGGCGTTAATTGTGCGTTTTGCCACCACCTTGCGCTTTACTGACCAAAGTGCATGCTTATGCGCAGTTATGCACAGATTATGCGTAGTTATGCGCAATGCGTTTTGCCAACGCCTAGAGCCTAGGCGCGCTTAAGCGCTCGCTTAGGCGCACCTTTTTTAACTATGATTGCTTTGCTCTTGTATCACTGTATTTACTGATACGAACTTATTTTTAAATTGAAGGATCCAATCGAAACTCCAATGGCACAGCAAGTATGTTCACGCATGTTTCTTTAACAGGTTTGGTCTTATCAATAGCTCTGTTGATTTCAATTCCAATTGTGTATACAGTTGACTTTCATATCATGCACATTACTAGCATCAGAAGAGAGCCAATAGTGTTGTTGTACATGTAGACCCATGGTACCCATCTGAAATCTTGTTGTGTCGTGTAGTTTCCCACGCTTTGTATTCTTTCACTGCTGCTTTGTCTTGAACTGATATGATTTGAACCGTGTCTCTATTTTGATTTGGCAAGACAATGCAGTGACCATAGGACATAGCTATATGTTTGTTTGATGTTTTTATTGTGTACTAGTACTTGGCAATAGAAGACTTGGTAGTTTAATCCTGTCCACCTTACTAATGAACTGGTTCACCGAAATGAGTTTCATATACTAGTACATGCTAAACTTGTTATGTGTCTGCTTGTTTCTTATTTTAGAATGCTGACAGAATATTGGGGAAGAGTGCCTTATTAAGCAATGGTAAAGGAAGTACTGTAGATAAGGTTCATGATAGTGACACATCCTTGTTTGTCTCCAACAAAGCTGATAAAACAGCTAAGGAAGACTATCTTGAAGACAACGAGACAACCCCAAAGTCCTGTCTTGGTTTAGTGTTCGAGTTACTGGCCACTACCGCATGCATAGCTGTGCTGCGACAAGAAGCGGAAGGACCGCGGAAGTCCCTGCAGGCCGTATGATCCATGGGCCTTCGTTCGGCCATAGGACCATTGGCCTTCTATACGGGCCATAGGATCCATCGGCCTTCTATACGGGCCTTAGGGATCAACGAGCCTTCTACGGGCCGTAGGGTCCATGGGCCTTCTACGGGCCGTACCATCCATGGGCCTCATACGGGTCGTAGGATCCATGGGCCTTCTACGGGGTGTATCATCATTTTGCCAATCACGGGCTGTACTATTCATGGACCATAACGGGCTGTTAATAGGCCGTATTTGATAACTCTATAAAAACAGCCCAACAGGTTTTTTTTTTGACATGAAAACGGCCCAACGTATTAATGGTTCACAAACGGGCCGATTGTAATGACGGGCTGAATTTGGCACAAGCAGAAAATGACAGTAACGGGCCGTATGTAACCGAATGCTGCAAATGAGCCCAAGAATCAACGGGCCCTAAGAAGGCCGAAAGATAACTTGGGCTGGAAACGGCCCAATGGAATAACGGGTCGTTAATGGGTATAAAGTGATACACTGTTCATTACGGGCCAGTTTCACAATGGGCCGTTAATGGGCCAAGAGTTACAAAGGTCCTCATATGGGCCAAAAGAAGTCATGGGCCACACATGGGCCAGAAGTTAAAATGGACTGAATCATATTGGACGGCCCAGATGACGCTACTGGGCCTAATTCAGATAGGACGTAACGGGCCCTCGGTTAACGGGCAGTAAATGGGCTATATGCGAATAGGCCGTTAGTAGGCTTTCCGTGGGCCGGCCCGCCACCTTCTGACCAAGTCAAATGGGCCGACCTTTTCACAGGAATGGGCCTCTGTTGGGCTGCACCACGTGTCGACGTATCATAGGCGCCTTTTGTCCAATGAGTGGATGACATCTGTCCCAACGGTGAGCCGACACGTGTTTCCTCTAGCCAATGATGATTTTACACATGGAAAATCCCCATTGGTCGGGGCTGTTAACGGGTTATCGGATCCAAAACCCGACCCAATAGCTTAACGGCGTTCCGTTACGGTGGATGCCACGTGTCGGTCACCCTTGACGAAAGAAGTTCTGTGACGCGCGATTTATCGTCATGGAAGTGGACACTTCCGTGATGATAATTTTGGTAATGTCATGGAACACTTCTACGACAGCACAGGTATGACTATCTCGATTCTGTCATAAATTTGTCATGGATGTACATGCATGACAAACAACGCGACCTACTGTGACAAACACGTACCATCACGGAAGTGTATTTTTTTGTAGTGGTTCCTGTTGACACAGCACCATCTCCACAATAGAGCTCCCAAACAAGAGCAGTTAGTAAGGTAGCTCCGGTGCCCAAATGGCCACTAGTATCACGGCGAACCCCAACTCCACCAGTTAGTACGTCTATTTCTGTGGAGGAAGCACAATCAGCTAGTCGTAGTTTAGCATCTATCGCATTTGATGTTGTTAAATCGTATGTGCGTATCTTCCCATCTTGGAAATATTATACTGAAGATGAAGGAAAATGCCAGTTGCAGGTGTTTGTCCAGGAGTTATGTGTAAGTAATGTTATTCATGGCAATTACTTTGCTTCGTCCCATACATCCTACCTCCATGATGGTTATAATACAACAAATTTTCCCATTTTTCTCTATAGAGAAGGACCGATTTGGAAACTCGGGATGAGGTAACCTGTGCTAATACCTCTGCTATCTTCAAGAATACTTGGTGGCAGTATCGAAATTACCTGAAGAAAGCGTACTTCACTGGCAAAGAAACTCATCAAATTCCCTTACGTTCTCCTGAGACACATTTACTGGATGATGACTGGGAACACCTTGTTCTGTACTGGTCCCGAACAAAGAATGTGGTAAGGTCTATGAGCTCATTTTCTATTTTTAAGTATTTTATTCTTGCGTCTTACTGTACTCTGTTCATGTAGAACAAGTGCCTAAACCTAAAGAACAATTGTTCTAATTTAAGATTCCATTGCTATCATAGTTGAAAAAAGCGCTAGGCGTTAATTGTGCATTTTGCCACCGCCTTGTACTTTACTGACCAAAGCGCATGCTTATGCGCAGTTATGCACAGATTATGCGTAGTTATGCGCAATGCGTTTTGCCAACGCCTAGAGCCTAGGCACGCTTAAGCGCTTGCTTAGGCGCGCCTTTTTTAACTATGATTGCTTTGCTCTTGTATCACTGTATTTACTGATATGAACTTATTTTTAAATTGAGGGATCCAATCGAAACTCCAATGGCACAGCAAGTATGTTCACGCATGTTTCTTTAACAGGTTTGGTCTTATCAATAGCTCTGTTGATTTCAATTCCAATTGTGTATACAGTTGACTTTCATATCATGCACATTACTAGCATCAGAACAGAGCCAATAGTGTTGTTATACATGTAGACTCGTGGTACCCATCTGAAATCTTGTTGTGTCGTGTAGTTTCCCACGCTTTGTATTCTTTCACTGCTGCTTTGTCTTGAACTGATATGCTTTGAACCGTGTCTCTATTTTGATTTGGCAAGACAATGCAGTGACCATAGGACATAGCTATATGTTTGTTTGATGCTTTTATTATGTACTAGTACTTGGCAATAGAAGACTTGGTAGTTTAATCCTGTCCACCTTACTAATGAACTGGTTCACCGAAATGAGTTTCATATACTAGTACATGCTAAACTTGTTATGTGTCTGCTTGTTTCTTATTTTAGAATGCTGACAGAATATTGGGGAAGAGTGCCTTATTAAGCAATGGTAAAGGAAGTACTGTAGATAAGGTTCAGGATAGTGACACATCCTTGTTTGTCTCCAACAAAGCTGATAAAACAGCTAAGGAAGACTATCTTGAAGACAACGAGACAACCCCAAAGTCCTGTCTTGGTTTAGTGTTCGAGTTACGGGCCACTACCGCATGCACAAGCTATTCAAACTCACTGTCTGAATCAGTTCGGATTCTTGAGTCTCAACTACAAGCTGAAAGACATCGATCAGCTGTGCTGCGACAAGAAGCGGAAGGACCGCGGAAGTCCCTGGAGCATTCAGATGCATACTTTCTGGTGCAACAGCAAGCGTTGGAGGATTTTAGCACCAAACAGGACAAAGCTAATCAGCTTGCTAAGCTTATTGTCAGCATGGTGGATACCCAGGATAATGTTTCTTGAGCTTTTCTGAAGTTGTTTCAGTTATGCTCTTGTTTTGCTACCGCATCTATTTGCACTGGTGGCCAATTTTGACGGCCAAGTGTATGTAATATGCTGCTTTGTTCCCTATATTTGCACTGGTGGCGAACTTTGATGCCCAGTGGATGTAATATGTGTAATAGCGGTAATAGGCTAGCCTTAATTGCTTGCTTATTTATTTCCTTATTGTCTTGCTTAGTTGTTTGCTTGTAGTCACTGCAGTTCTTTTTCTGTGTTTTTCTAGTGACCACAATAGCCTATTTTTGGTAACTAGGCCGAAATAATCATGGCAACACACGGACTGTTGTAACCATGGGCCTCCTGCAGGCCGTATGATCCATGGGCCTTCGTTCGGCCATAGGACCATTGGCCTTCTATACGGGCCGTAGGATCCATCGGCCTTCTATACGGGCCTTAGGGATCAATGAGCCTTCTACGGGCCGTAGGGTCCATGGGCCTTCTACGGGCCGTACCATCCATGGGCCTCATACGGGCCGTAGGATCCATGGGCCTTCTACGGGGTGTATCATCATTTCGCCAATCACGGGCCATACTATTCGTGGACCATAACGGGTTGTTAATAGGCCGTATTTGATAACTCTATAAAAACAGCCTAACAGGTTTTTTTGACATGAAAACGGCCCAATGTATTAACGGTACGCAAACGGGCCGACTGTAACGACGGGCTGAATTTGGCACAAGCAGAAAATGACAGTAACGGGCCGTATGTAACGGAATGTTGCAAATGAGCCCAAGAATCAACAGGCCCTGAGAAGGCCGAAAGATAACTTGGGCTGGAAACGGCCCAATGGAATAACGGGCCGTTAATGGGTATAAAGTGATACACTGTTCATTACGGGCCAGTTTCACAATGGGCCGTTAATGGGCCAAGAGTTACAAAGGTCCTCATATGGGCCGAAAGAAGTCATGGGCCACACATGGGCCGGAAGTTAAAATGGACTGAATCATATTGGACGGCCCAGATGATGCTACTGGGCCTAATTCAGATAGGACGTAACGGGCCCTCGGTTAACGGGCAGTAAATGGGCTATATGCGAACAGGCCGTTAGAAGGCTTTCCGTGGGCCGGCCCGCCACCTTCTGACCAAGTCAAATGGGCCGACTTTTTCACAGGAATGGGCCTCTGTTGGGCTGCACCACGTGTCGACGTATCATAGGCGCCTTCTGTCCAATGAGTGGATGACATCTGTCCCAACAGTGAGCCGACACGTGTTTCCTCTAGCCAATGATGATTTTACACATGGAAAATCCCCATTGGTCGGGGCTGTTAACGGGTTATCGGATCCAAAACCCGACCCGATAGCTTAACGGCGTTCTGTTACGGTGGATGCCATGTGTCGGTCACCCTTGACGAAAGAAGTTCTGTGACGCGCGATTTATCGTCATGGAAGTGGACACTTCCGTGATGATAATTTTGGTGATGTCATGGAACACTTCTATGACAGCACAGGTATGACTATCTCGATTCTGTCATAAATTTGTCATGGATGTACATGCATGACAAAAAACGCGACCTACTGTGACAAACACGTACCATCACGGAAGTGTATTTTTTTGTAGTGGTTCCTGTTGACACAACACCATCTCCACCACAGAGCTCCCAAACAAGAGCAGTTAGTAAGGCAGCTCCAGTGCCCAAATGGCTAGTACTATCACGGCGAACCCCAAGTCCACCAGTTAGTACGCCTATTCCTGTGGAGGAAGCACAACCAGCTAGTCGTAGTTTAGCATCTATCGCATTTGATGTTGTTAAATCGTATGTGCGTATCTTCCCATCTTGGAAATATTATACTGAAGATGAAGGAAAATGCCAGTTGCAGGTGTTTTTCCAGGATTTATGTGTAAGTAATGTTATTCATGGCAATTACTTTGCTTCGTCCCATACATCCTACCTCCATGATGGTTATAATACAACAAATTTTCCCATTTTTCTCTATAGAGAAGGACCGATTTGGAAACTCGGGATGAGGTAACCTGTGCTAATACCTCTGCTATCTTCAAGAATGCTTGGTGGCAGTATCGGAATTACCTGAAGAAAGCGTACTTCACCGGCAAAGAAACTCATCAAATTCCCTTACGTTCTCCTGAGACACATTTACTGGACGATGACTGGGAACGCCTTGTTCTGTACTGGTCCCGAACCAAGAATGTGGTAAGGTCTATGAGCTCATTTTCTATTTTTAAGTATTATATTTTTGCGTCTTGTTGTACTCTGTTCATGTAGAACAAGTGCCTAAACCTGAAGAACAACTGTTCTAATTGAAGATTCCATTGCTATGATAGTTCAAAAAAGCGCTAGGCGTTAATTGTGCGTTTTGCCACCGCCTTGCGCTTTACTGACCAAACCGCATGCTTATGCGCAGTTATGCACATATTAAGCATAGTTATGCGCAATGTGTTTTGCCAACGCCTAGAGCCTAGGCGTGCTTAAGCGCTCGCTGAGGCGCGCCTTTTTTAACTATGATTGCTTTGCTCTTGTATCACTGTATTTACTCATACAAACTTATTTTCAAATTGAAGGATCCAATCGAAACTCCAATGGCACAGCAGGTATGTTCATGCATGTTTCTTTTACAGGTTTGCTCTTATCAATAGCTCTGTTGATTTCAATTTCAATTGTGTATATAGTTGACTTGCATATCATGCACATTACTAGACTCACAACAGAGCCAATAGTGTTGTTGTACATGTAGACCCATGGTACCCATCTGAAATCTTGTTATGCCGTGTAGTTTCCCACGCTTTGTATTCTTTCACTGCTGCTTTGTCTTGAACTGGTATGATTTGAACCGTGTCTCTATTTTGATTTGGCAAGACAATGCAGTGACCATAGGACATAGATATATGTTTGTTTGATGCTTTTATTATGTACTAGTACTTGGCAATAGAAGACTTGGTAGTTTAACCTGTCCACCTTACTAATGAACTGGTTCACCAAAATGAGTTTCATATACTAGTACGTGCTAAACTCGTTATGTGTCTGCTTGTTTCTTCTTTTAGAATGCTGACAGAATATTGGGGAAGAGTGCCTTATTAAGCAATGGTAAAAGAAGTAATGCAGATAAGGTTCAGGATAGTGACACATCCTTGTTGGTCTCCAACAAAGCTGATAAAATAGCTAAGGAAGACTATCTTGAAGACAGCGAGACAACCCCAAGGTCCTGTCTTGGTGTAGTGTTCGAGGTACTGGCCACTACCGCTTGCACAAGCTATTCAAACTCACTGTCTGAATCAGTTCGGTTTCTTGAGTCTCAACTACAAGCTGAAAGACATCGATCAGCTATGCTGCGACAAGAAGCGGAAGGACTGCGGAAGTCCCTGGAGCATTCAGATGCATACTTTCTGGTGCAACAGCAAGTGTTGGAGGAATTTAGCGCCAAACATGACAAAGCTAATAAGCTTGCTAAGCTTATTGCCAGCATGGTGGATACCCAGGATAACGTTTCTTGAGCTCTTCTAAAGTTGTTTGAGTTATCCTCTTGTTTTGCTGTTGCGTTTATTTGCACTGGTGGCCAATTTTGACGGCCAGTGTATGTAATATGCTGCTTTGTTCCCTATATTTGCACTGGTGGCGAACTTTGATGCCGAGTGGATGTAATATGTGTAATAGTGGTAATAGGCTAGCGTTTATTGCTTGCTTATTTATTTCCTTATTGTCTTGTTTAGTTGTTTGCTTGTAGTCACTGCAGTTCTTTTTCTGTGTTTTTCTAGTGGCCACAATAGCCTATTTTTGGTAACTAGGCCAAAATAATCATGGCAACAAACGGACTATTGTAACCATGGGCCTCCTGCAGGCCGTATGTTCCATGGGCCTTCCTCTGGCCGTAGGATCCATTGACCTTCTATACGGGCAGTAGGATCAATTGGCCTTCTATACGGGCCTTATGATTTATGGGCCTTGTACGGGCCTTAGGATTCATGGGCTTTCTACGGGCCGTAGGGTCCATGGGCCTTCTACGGGCCGTAGGGTCTATGGGCCTTCTACGGACCGTGCAATCCATTGGCCTTCTACGGGCCGTACGATCCATGGGCCTCATACGGGCCGTACGATCCATAGGACTTCTACGGGGCATATTATCATTTCGCCAATCATGGGCCGTACTGTTCATGGACCATAATGGGCCGTTAATAGGCCGTATTTGATAACTCTATGAAACCAGCCCAACGGTTTTTTTACATGAAAACGGCCCAATGTATGAACGGTCCACAAACGGGCTGACTGCAACGACGGGCTGAATTTGGCCCAGATGCAGAAAATGACAGTAACGGGCAGTATGTAATCGAATGCTGCAAATGAGCCCAAGAACCAATGGGCCCTGAGAAGGCCGAAAGATAACTTGGGCTGGAAATGGCCCAATGTAATAACGGGTCGTTAATGGGTATAAAGTGATACACTATTCATTACGGGTCAATTTAATAACGGGCCGTTAATGGGCCAAGAGTTACAAAGGGCCTCATATGGGCCGAAAGAAGTCATGGGCCACACATGGACCGGAAGTTAAAACGGGCTGGAATCATATTGGACAGCCCAGATGACACTACTGGGCCTAATTCGGAGAGGTCATAATGGGCCCTAAGTTAGCGGGCTGTAAATGAGCTATATGCGAACATGTCGTTAATAGGCTTTCCGTGTGCCGGCCCGCCACCTTTTGACCAAGTCAAATGGGTCGGCCTTTTCACGGGAATGGGCCTTTGTTGGGCCGTGCCACATGTCAACGTATCATAGGCGCCTTCGGTCCAATTAGTGGATGACGTCTGTCCCAATGGTGAGCCGACATGAGTTTCCTCCAGCCAATGATGATTTTACATGTGGAAAATCCCCATTGGTCGGGGCTGTTAATGGGTTATCGGATCCAAAACCAGACCCAATAGCTTAACGGCGTTCCGTTATGGTGGATGCCACGTGTGGGTCACCCTTGACGAAAGCACTTCTGTGACACGTGATTTATTGTCATGGAAGTGGACACTTCCGTGATGATAATTTTGGTAATGTCATGGAACACTTCTACGACAGCACAGGTATGACTATCTTGATTCTGTCATAAAATCGTCATGGATGTACATGCATGACAAAAAATGCGACCTATTGTGACAAACACGTATCATCACGGAAGTGTATTTTTTTGTAGTGTCTCATGCTATCCAAATTCTTTGCACCAAGTAGAAATACTTCTTGTGCTTCCAAACATCCTTTAAACCAGTTTTGCCATGAGAGTCCACCATACCTACCTAAGGATTGAGTGAGATCCTTCAAGTAAGTTGTCATCGGTGCATGCAATAAAAATTTCTCTCTAAAATATGTATGATCTATTAGTGCGAAGAAAATAAGCTTTATACGAACTTGTGATGGGGAAGAAATAAAAGCGATGGACTGCATAATAAAGGTCTTTATCACAAGCGGCAATATAAAGTGACGTTCTTTTGCATTAAGATTTTCTGCATCCAATCATAAAAGCGCATGACAACCTCTGCTTCCCTCTGCAAAGGGCCTATCTTTTACTTTTATCTTCTACCCTTATACAAGAGTCATGGTGATCATCGCCTTTCCTTTTTACACTTTTTCCTTTGGCAAGCACTTTGTGTTGGAGCGATCCGGATATATATATCCACTTGGATGTAGGTTCTCATGAGTTATTATTGTTGACATTACCCTTGAGGTAAAAGTTTAGGAGGCGAAACTATAAGCCCCTATGTTTCTCTGTGTTCGATTAAGACTTTCAACCCATAAGTATCACGTGAGTGTTAGCAATTGTGAAAGATTAAATGATAGTTGAGTACGTGGAGTTTGCTAAATCAAAGCTCTGACATAGACCCTTCCTGAAAATAAGATGAATTGCAGTTGTTTGATGACTGAGAATGAAGTTTGTTAGTTTTCAAGAAGTTTATGGTCTATGCTTTAACATGTGAATAGCTTGTTACTTGATCATGAGAAGTTTTATGAGACGAGCTACTATTATGACATATAATGATGCTAGAAAAGGTGACTGAATTTATCATTGATCAAACTTGTGCACCTGCTAGCATTCAGACTTCATAAATTCTTTCTTTTATCATTTACCTACTCGAGGACGAGCAGGAATTAAGCTTGGGGATGCTGATATGTCTCCAACGTATCTATAATTTATGAAGTATGCATGTTGTTATATTATCTGTTTTGGATGTTTAATGGGCGTTATTATACATTTTTATCTTATTTTTGGGACTAACCTATTAACCGGAGGCCCGGCCCAAGTTGCTGTTTTTCGCCTATTTTAGTGTTTCGCAGAAAAGGAATATCAAACGGAGTCCAAACGGAATGAAACCTTCGGGAGAGTTATTCTTGGAACGAACGCAATCCAGGAGACTTGGAGTAGATGTCAGGGAAGCAACAAGGTGGCCACAAGGGTCCAGGGCGCGCCCTACCCCCCTGGGCACCCCCACCCTCATGGGCCCCTTGTGGCTCCCCTGACCGACTTCCTTCACCTATATATATCCATATACCCTAAAAACATCCAGTACAATAATAGATCGGGAGTTCCGCTGCCGCAAGCCTCTGTAGCCACCAAAAACCAATCGGACCCTGTTCCAGCACCCTGCCGGAGGGGGGATCCCTCACCGGTGGCCATCTTCATCATCCCGGAGCTCTCCATGACGAGGAGGGAGTAGTTCACCCTCAGGGCTGAGGCCATGTACCAGTAGCTATGTGTTTGATCTCTCTCTCTCTTGTGTTCTTGATCTTGATGTATCATGAGCTTTGCTATTATAGTTGGATCTAATGATGTTTCTCCCCTCTACTATCTTGTAATGGATTGAGTTTTCCCTTTGAAGTTATCTTATCGGATTGAGTCTTTAAGGATTTGAGAACACTTGATGTATGTCTTGCATGTGCTTATCTGTGGTGACAATGGGATATTCACATGATCTACTTGATGTATGTTTTGGTGATCAACTTGCGGGTTTAGTGACCTTGTGAACTTATGCATAGGGGTTGGCACACATTTTCGTCTTGACTCTTCGGTAGAAACTTTGGGGCACTCTTTGAAGTACTTTGTGTTGGTTGAATAGATGAATCTGAGATTGTGTGCTGCATGTCGTATAATCATGTCCACGGATACTTGAGGTGACATCGGAGTATTTAGGTGACATTAGGGTTTTGGTTGATTTGTGTCTTAAGGTGTAATTCTAGTACAAACTCTATGATAGATCGAACGGAAAGAATAGCTTTGTGTTATTTTACTACGGACTCTTGAATAGATCAATCAGAAAGGATAACTTTGAGGTGGTTTCGTACCCTACAATAATCTCTTCGTTTGTTCTCCGCTTTTAGTGACTTTGGAGTGACTCTTTTTAGCATGTTGATGGATAGTTATATGATCCAGTTATGTTATTATTGTTGAGAGAACTTGCACTGGTGAAAGTATGAACCTTAGGCCTTGTTTCCTAGCATTGCAATACCGTTTGTGCTCACTTTTATCATTAGTTACCTTACTGTTTTTATAATTTCAGATTACAAAAACCTATATCTACCATCCATATTGCACTTGTATCACCATATCTTCGCCGAAGTAGTGCACCTATACAATTTACCATTGTATTAGGTGTGTTGGGGACACAAGAGACTCTTTGTTATTTGGTTGTAGGGTTGTTTGGGACCATCTTCATCCTACGCCTCCCATGGATTGATAAACCTTAGGTCATCCACTTGAGGGAAATTTTCTACTGTCCTACAAACCTCTGCACTTGGAGGCCCAACAACGTCTACAATAAGAAGGTTGTGTATTAGACATCAGTGTCTCGGTGCCAAAGGGGGAGAGAGTTTAGGGATTTGTCGAGTTGTGAGTGTGTCTTATTTGCCTTGTGTTTCTCTCTCACAAACTCTTTTGTTGTCTTTTGCTTTGGTTTAGTTTGTGCTCGTGAGACCTGGTTACCCTATCAAATGGTGTGAGACATATGCTACCCTATCTTATTATTATCTATGTATGTTGAGTACTTTGGTAGTATGTGAGTTGCATGCTTATCTGTTGTTTCTACTTTGCTCACTTACTACTCCCTTGCATCCTAGCTTATATCTCTCTGTGTATAGATGCAAGTCTTGTCGGGCTATAAAATATAGGGGGAGAGTTGATCCTAATCTGTGTACTTTGCATTCCAAAGGCACTTCTAAGTAAGTGCACACATCTAGGGGAAGCCCGTCTATACTTTGTAGTCTCTGAGGATTCGCTTATGCTCTTGTCATTTCTTTATGCAAATCCCGTGTTGTCGTCAATCCACCAAAAAGGGAGAGATTGTTAGGGCATGTCTCTCTCTAAGTGGTTTTGGTGATTGATGACAATGCATTTGTGGACTAATGGTGTGCATTGAGTATTTCAGAGATTCATTCATTGGCACGAGATGATTCATTCCCCTCGGAGCTCAAAGTGAAGACGGTGTAGTCTCTTTTGGTTCGGTTTTGGTGAACTTGAGTCATAGGAGACAGTGTACTTTCAAGAGGGGGTCTGCATCGGAAAGGCTAGGGTGGAATCAACACGTACACTTCATTTTTGCACCCCCAGCTCCTTTCCTCTTCTTGGAGTTTACCGTTATCTCGGAAGTGGGGCTTGTGAGGAGCCAGCGTCGCCTCTCGTGTCGGGTTGGGCGGTAGTAGGAGCGGTAGTAGGCGCAGTAGTATCGCTCCTAAGAGGTAGTACCGCTCTACCTCCATTACTAGTACCGCTCGGGGGCCTCCTCCTCCTTGCCCCTTCTTTCCACCCTCTGTGCAAAGCTCCAGCGATACTACCGCGGGGCCTGGCGGTAGTACCGCTGCCAGGTGCGGTAGTACTTCTCCCTTTAGTGGTAGTACCGCTCTCTGCGGGCTGAGATGTGGGATAACGGTTGGATTGGTCTCCCCACGATAACAGGAGGTATTCTTCATCAAGAAGACCTACCTCTTTTCCCCCAAGCTCCATTGTTGCTCCAAAGCTCATTTTCGCCCGATCTCTCTCCCTAGCCAATCAAACTTGTTGATTTTCTAGGGATTGGTTGAGAAGGCTCGGATCTACACTTCCACCAAGAGAAATTTGATTCCCCCACTAATCCCTTACGGATCTTGTTACTCTTGGGTGTTTGATCACCCTACATGGTTGAGGTCACCTCGGAGCCACATTCCATTGTGGTGAAGCTCCATGGTATCGTTGGGAGCCTCCAATCAAGTTGTGGAGATTGCCCCAACCATGTTTGTAAAGGTTCGGTCGCCGCCTTCAAGGGCACCACTAGTGGAATCACGGCATCTCGCATTGTGTGAGGGCGTGAGGAGAATACGGTGGCCCTAGTAGCTTCTTGGGGATCATTTTGCCTCCACACCGCTCCAACGGAGATGTACTTCCCCCAAAGGGAAGGAACTTCAGTAACACATCCACGTCTCCACCGGCTCCACTTGTATCTCCTCCCTTTACTTTGTGCAAGCTATTATTGTGTTGTATCATTTGCTTGCACTTGTTGTTGTTGTTAGCATCATATAGGTTGCTCACCGAGTTGCACATCTAGACAACCTATTTGTTGCTAAACCTAATTTGTTAAGAAAAGCTAAAAATTGGTAGTTGGCTACCCCCCCCTCTAGTCAACCATATCGATCCTTTCAATGTGGAATATCATTATACAATGATCAAAAAGCAGACATTTATACAGTTTTGTCATTCCTAAGAAGTGTATTTCAGCTTCTATGCCTCCTTGTGAATTGCATGTCATTCCAGAGGAAGAAGTCAGTGTGGAACCTACCTTTTCCACTCCTCAGTCAAAGACTTCTTCCTCCTATGCACCTGCTTTGGAAGAACATGCTTCCACAACCAATGCTTTTAACAGCCTGAAGAAAAGGAAGGAAAAGGCACCTTTGGTAGACACTGAGGTAAGGAGAAGCACTGGGTTGCAAGAACTAAGCAAAGGATTTAAGAAAAAATACTTGTGTCAATAAGAATTGTAAGGCATGTCACTGGGATCCACCACCTATTGCTGGGAAAATTGTTAAAAACTGTCTACATCCTTTTGCAGGGTGGATGCTATGGAGGTGACTGAAGAAATCCTGAACAAGCAGAAGAAGAAGAGAGGAACCAAGGTGGAAACTAGGAAGGAAGGACACAAGGAGGCACCCAAGGCCAAGGTCATCTTTAAGCCTTGAGAAGCCTAGCTAGAATTACTGCCTACAGATTGCATGATGTTTGAAATGCATGTAATATTTTGGAACATGTTTGTTTACTTTTGGCTCAAGTCTGTAATATTCCTCTCTAAACATCACAGGATCTATGGTCTATGTTGGTCATTAAGGATATATGTTTGGAAACTCTATCAGTTGCTACTTATGTCTGATGTTTTATGGAGGATGAGTGTAATTAACCCTGGTTGTGGGTGCCAATGCTTTTAAACCTGCTGGTCATGAAGAATTACCCCTTCTGATAAATGAATACAAACTGGAACATTTTGAACTTGAACATTAGAGGGATTAACTCCAAACATAAATGAACTGCCATCTCTAATAATATAGAAGAGTTTGGATGTGCTATCTTGTGTCTGTAAGAAACAAAGAGGGAAAATTTTGACGCATCTTACATCAAGATTTTTTACCCAAAAAGGATAAACAAGTTTGAATTCACCCCACTTGTGGGAGCTTCTAGTAGTCTGCTAGTTGCTTGGAATGACAATTTCTTCCAGGGGCAGAAGGTGTTTGAATTCACATTAGTCCATTCTAGAGAAACTTCGTTCTCGAAAAACATTTATGGCCCTAGCTTAGAAGAGGAAAAACTGGAATTTCTGGACTGACTCAATAACATTCAAACACCTAGTGATGTCAATTGGCTGATTTTGGGGGACTTTAATGAAGAACGGGAATAAGGAAGAGGGAATTTTCAAGAAATGTTGCAGTTCAATGAAGCAATTAGCAATCTTGGGTTGCTTGAGATTCCTCTTAGACAGAGGAGCTATACCTAGAGCAATATGCAAGCTGCCCCTCTGCTTGAAAAAAATAGATTGGATCTTTTCTTCAGAAGCGTGACTATATCATATCCTAACACTCAAGTAATTGCCCTTTCTAAGCCTATTTAAGATCACATTACATGTGTGATAAATCCCCAAATCAAACATGTTTAGATTTGAAATGATTGGCTGGAGCATGGTGATTTCAAAGAGGTAGTTAAAAAATATCTGGATTCAAGATGTGCGGGAACAATATAGTGCCAAAAGGATAACCGCAAAGTTCAAGAGATTAAGGAAAGGACTTAAAATATGCTCCAAAAATCTTTCCAATCTAGTAGCCACTATCAGAGCATGTAATGAACTTAGTTTGTTGTTTGATATAATGGAGGAGTTTAGGCCACTAAGCGATGAGGAATGGAATGGCAGATGCATAGTAAGTGAGCATTATTTGAGGCTTCTATCTTTTCAGAGAACATACTGGAAACAAAGAGTAACAATAATGTGGGTTAAACTAGGAGATGAAAACACTAAGTTCTTCCAAGCAAAAGCCATAATCAAATACAAAAAGAATCATATTAGCACTCTTCAAGATGAGACTGATCAGGAGGCATCTGAACATCAAGCTAAAGTTGGTGTTTGCGGAGAGCTTTCAAGGAAAGAGTAAGCACAACAACTCCTACATTTGAATCTTTCCCTTTGAATAGCTTACTTCAAAGATATGCAGTATCATTGTTGTGGTGGCTCAACTACCACTTGACAAGGCCCTTGGTCTAGATGTTTTTAATGGACCCTTCATAAAATCATATTGGAGTATCATTGTTGGGGATTTCTATGAACTGATCAAGGATTTCTATAATGGGAATGTTAATTTGCAGAGCATTAACTCCTCATATATTATCTTATTCCCAAAAAAGATATCCCCATGCTCCCAGGAGATTGCATGCTGATATCACTTTTTAATTGTTTTATCAAGATCATTACTAAGTTATTGGAAAACAGACTACAGACTGTTATACTTCAACTTGTGCACATCAATCAATATGGTTACCTAAAATCTAGAACAATTCAAGAGTGCTTAGCCTGGGCATTTGAATATCTTCATCAATGTAATCAGTCCAAGGAAGAAATCCTAATCTTGAAACTGGACTTTGAAAAAGCTTTTAAACTTCAGAGCACCAAACAGTTTTGAACATTTTAAAGGCCAAGGGCTTTGGAAAGAGATGGATAAGCTGGATTGATAAGATTTTCAAATCTGGTACATCTACTGTGCTACTAAATGGAATACTTGAAAAAGTTGTTCGCTGTAAAAGAGGAGTAAGACAAGAGGCCCCCTCTCTCCCTTGCTTTTTGTGCTGGCTGCTGACCTCCTACAGTCCATCATTAATGAATCCATGAGGAATATGATTTTATCTCCACCTTTACAAGTGATCAGTTGCCTGACTTTCCAGGTACTCAGTATGCTTATGACACCATTGTTGTCCTCCCTACTGAGGATATGCAGCTGATGCAAATTAAAAACCTACCATCACACTTTCCTGCTCAAACTGGACTTAAAGTTAATTACAGCAAATCAATTCTAATTCCAATCAATATGGCACATCACAAAATGAATTCTATCATCAGCATTCTCCATTGTAAGGAAGGATCATTCCTCTTTCCTTACTTAGGGCTTCATCTCAGTATCAACAAGCTCAAGATTGATTCAGCCCTACATTGCAAAGAATTGAAAGAAGAATAGTTGGATGCTCCGCTTTAGTCTCTTCATGAGTGCCTTGCTCTTCCAGTTGGGGTAAGATCAAGAAATACCTTAGGCATTGCTTTCTAGAAAAAATGGATCCAAGGAAGTTTGAAATCCATGATTTCCTTGGAGACAGTCTACAAACCTAAATCTCATGAAGGACTAGGAGTGATTGACATCCAACTCCATAACAAAGCACTATTAATTAAGAACTTGCACAAGTTCTTCAACAAACAGAATCTACCTTGCACTACTGCAGGATGCTGCTAACGCAACACTACGATCAGAGACCCTTCAAGAAACTGTGTGCGATGCAATAATCGCAAACGATGGTGTCAGAGAACCGTCTAAAATGTGCAAAACGTTTGTGATGATGGATACATCAAACATGGTTCAAATTTTAGTTGCGTATGCGATGCAGGGCACACGGTTCGGTTCAATTAACTGTTTGCGATGAGGAGGAACAAAAGAAATGGGCAGCCATATGAAGGCGTGTGTGATACATAACATACGTTTCACTTGGATGAACTGTTTGTGATTAGGCAACACAAAAGAAACGGTCAGGCAGATCAAGGTGTGTGTGCGATATACAGCATGTGGCTCACTCGGATGAACTGTTTGTGTTGAGACAAGAGAACAGAAATGGTTCAATATAATAAGATGTGTGTGATACGCGGCAAACAGGTGTGTAATCAGAAATGTGTGGGAAGACCGATAACAACATAGATGATTCATATTAACAAGCCATGTGTGTTGTGAGCAAACGATTGTTGGTATACAATTGTCAGTGATTGATGAAATCATCACCGATGGGTTCCGTTGTTTAGTCTGTGTGCGATGTGATTTGCTATGTCTACAGAGCATCAACAAATATACTTAAAAAGACAGCATTGCATAACCAAATTAAGCATACAATTAGACAAGTGCCTACACAGATAACATTTTCACACACCAAAGTAAGCAATTACATGCATACTAAACTAGGAGAAATGAGGATCTAATCATCTACTTCTTGTTGCGACGATGCTTGCCATTGCTCTACTTACGGCTGGATCCCTTGCCATTTTGGGGAAGGAGGCACTTCCTCATATCAATGATCCGCATGTACATGTCGTAGCATGTGTACGCCTCCTTGGCCGCGTACTCGACGTGATCTTTATCGAGTTTCTCCATCCAGGCCGAGTGCCAGACACGCTTGTCGTTGGAGCAGGAATCCTTCATGTCTCTGTAGTAGGGGTCGATGATGGCCTCGGCAAGGTGAACCAATGAGTCCTTCTCATGCTCCTTGCTGCCCCAAATCTTGTATTAGCCCTGGATGTCGACAAGATTCTGGCAGGCGATGCCCGAATTCTTGAGCACCTTGACATCGTTGGTGATGTCGACCGTAGCGAACATGTAGTGGGGGCTATTGACAAACTTGGCAAAATGCTCGCAAGGCCTTGTGGCCAGGCAGTAGTGGTAGACGAGGACGTGGTGGCCCACGCACATCTGGGCAACGACGACCTTGGGACGAGACCCGGCATGAGCGCGGGTGTGCTCGATGTCGAACCCTGCCACCATGTACTTCTCGTCGGCAAGCAACAGCTCCATGATGCAGATGGAGTGCTCCACCCAGATCGGGTGGTTGGTGTACACTACTGAGATCTCGTCGAACCTTTGGTGGGTGTCCACAATGGCATGGATGGTGAACTGCTGCTCGTCGTCGGCAGCCGCTTGGAGCGCCATTGGAGCCACACAGGATACTCTCTAAGAATTTGTCATGGTTGGTGTGCTTCTTGCAATGGTGGGGCGCGATCGAAAGGTTGAAGAGACACAAGGGTTAAATAGTCGTTGTAACAAATGGGGGCCAGTCGGCCTGTAATCGTCACGTCTTGTCACGGCGTTCATAGCGGAGGATTCCAGTGCACGCTTGACAACACCTCACCGTAGTGAGGATTCCAGTGCATGCTTGACAACACTGCACCGCAGTTTGACCACGCGTGGGCTCGAAGAGGCGCCAAATGTATCGTCGGTGAGCCTGTTCCCACGCCGGCACAATTTACCACGCAAGCTTTCCGCCCGGCTTGGTCTGCCACGCGTCGGCTAGAAAAGGGACAAATCGTGGGCGTTTATTGGCAAAAAGCTTTGTAAAAACAAAGTGTGTGGAATGACTTCGGTCGTAAGTTTACCCGTCAGTGATGAGGTCAAAGTTACACAGAAGGGTGATGATGGACACTCGAGTGCGATAATTAATTCTGCGCTCTAAAGGGCACACGGTGGAAGAAACCAACTATGTGCAACAATGTCCAAGATCGCAGTCGAGCTAGCTATACAAATCATGTACTGTGAGATCGACAAGGTAAACAAATTCGAGAACAGTTAATAAAATCAAATCAAAGACCATTGCATATTAAGTTCGAAATAGTGCTACCAATATACGAGTCTCATACGATGCCATTTCAACGATGGTACCACAAAGGCTTGAAATATTACAAGGTTCAAATTCCAGAGTTATATGGCTCAAATTCGAAGATTACAAGGTTCAAACTGATATTAGAAATGAAATTCAGCTCATCATCTGCAAACACTTGTGTTGGTCCGCTGAACATGGATATTAGAGAGGTTCAAACTAATATTACCACTTCTAAGTCTGGTTTCGAAACCTCACAACTTTTGCAAAGGGGTCAGCCACTAAGAAGTCATGTATGGGGTTGACATGATGAGTTCCGATTACTCTGTCATCTGAAGTTGCAAAATGAAATTTTGCATTTTTGGAGCCTATTCCATTCTGCCGCAGGCGCCGGTGTTGATCAACAAACCATTCATTTTTCCGAAATAAATGTAAGGAAAACCTCATTACCTTCAGCACCCTTGCTCTGACAACAAAGAACCTGGCGAATATAATCTCCAGTAAGGTCCCTCGGTAGGAGTTCAAATTAATTTCTGAGAGATGCAGATCTAGGCATTCGACGTGATTGTTATATTATATCACATTATCCACTACTGGGCCTAATCTCATCTGCAAACGAAGAAAAGGTGTTAGTGCCTAGATGCAGTTTTGAACACTACTACATGCCTATTTGGTTTGCAGGATTTGTAAAATGCACTAACATGTCATCTTTGATCTGACATGATTAACATGGGCATTAACATGCCATCTTCCATCTTCACAAGATGTTGGAGTGGATGAAAAGTTCCATAAGGAAACTAGTATAGATGAATCCAAAGGAGAAACCCATATGGATTGTAACCATATGGATCAAGCATTGTCATTGTAAACTTGGAAAAGGAGACATGTATGTACTGAAATCCTCCAAAAGAATCCTTCAGAAATTGTAGTACATTGTCATTGTAAACATGGAAAAAGGTGTCACAAATTGAACTACCTTATGGTTAACATTTAATAGGAAAGGAACATCACCTTGATATATAGCTTCTCCAAACACATAAAGCATCTCAGGAAAGTGACATCTTGCTCCAGGTTGGGGCCGATAGATTCTAGTGCCAAGACCTTCACTGTGCGCAGTTTTGCGGTCAGGCTTGTCGGAATCATTTTCTGAATGACATACAAAAAAACATCTTCAAAATTAGAAATAATGTTAATTTGTAGAAGGAGAGGTAGAAGGCGGCTATTGTACCTGAATGGGTGTGGATCCAATAACAAGTTCTGAGTATTTGTCAAACGAGTAGCCTAGCACTGTCAATTTCGGCGTAGAAATGACATTAATTCTTGTTGGACCTACTTGATCAAGTACAAGTAATCTCTCAAGTGCAGGTGTGTCCTAAATGACCATACCTTGGTACACATCTTTTGATGTCTTCCTGTCGAACCAGTAACACACATAAATAGTCTAGAGAGTCATGGAGGTGATGTGGAATGTACTCAACCCGTTGATCGCCTGAAGACGAAGGTACTTGAGTGCAGTACAGCCATGGAGCAGGCGCTCCATGTCACCATTTGAGAGGCAGACGACGACGAGCTCGAGGTGCTTCAGTTGTGGAAGAATAAGAGCGGGCGCGTCATTAGGGGGGGGGCAGTTCCTGAACTTGGCGACGCGCAGCATGAGTGCGAGCGGAGCGCGGACGTTGGCAGTGAGTGCATATGCCCATCATCAAAAGTGAGCTCCTCGAGCTGATCTAGGGCGGGGGATCCGAACCAGTCATCAAGCTTGGCTCGGTCCCTGCCGTTGGAACGGAACTTGCCCATTCTAAGGCCTCTGCTTGGGCCAGGGTGACTGCCGAGGATCTTGGAGAACGCATCCAACCTTTTGTGATAACCATGGCAGAGCTCGTGGGTGTCGATGAGGTAGAGAGGGGTGAAGTTCCATAGGGGCGCCACCACCATGAAAGAACGATTGTCCGCGCCCCACATTTGATTGGGAGGAGGGAGATGATGGCTGTCAACATATCATCGGGGAGGCTGCTGATGAAGTCTATGCCTACTGGAGTCACTTGTGGTTCTAGCTTGCCCCGCCTCCGCTTGTTGGCAGGCCCGTTCTCCACCTCTGGAGTCTCCTTGTCAGCGGCGCTTTCTGATAGAAATGAGAGTATAGGGAATATTTAGTTAAAACATGGCAATAGAAAAGTGTATTGGTAACTAGAAGTTATTAGGTAGGAATATAGTAAGAAAAGGGAATAACAGTTGGTTGCTTAAATACTACACAATTCATTTAACATTGCTAGGTAAGCCAACATGCAGATAGTTGAAAAGAAAACTTACTTTGAACAAACTCAGGACGGATGATTTTGTCGGGGAAGTTAGCATATATCTCATGAACAGGCTCTTTTATGTGCAGTCCAATTTTAGTGCCAACTTTCAGTACATAAAACCTAGAAATTTCTTTACAAAAGCTAGTGCCAAAATAGGAGTCACCACGTTCATCAAGTAATACAGTATCAACGATTGTAAATCCATGGTTTGTGTGCAGTATGACATCCGTGTAGCCTTGATCTATGTAAAGGGAAAAATTGTGCACTTCATAGTCTATTGCATAGCAATGGATGCGCTGCAGAAAATGGTAGGATTGTTAAAGAAAATATGGTAACATGCAAATATGGAGCCAAATTGAAAGAACTGTACATCAGTTGAAATCGAAGGACAAAAATCTATAATTAAACAGATAGGGTAAACATGATGTCATGGAAATATGAGAGTAATTGAAAGAACAATACATCATTAATTTGCCTAATATAGAAAGAAGAGGGGGGAAATCCCCTTTGGCGTATATGGTGCATGTGGCACCTTTTATACAAATGTAGCAATATTTAGAATATCTTTAGGAAAGTAGGCCATGCCAACCGATTTACGGTGAGATTGAACATACCGCGCACATGCTCAAGTCATCTGGTACGATGAGATGGAATCTCTGGCGGAGGTCACAAGGTCATGATATGCCGGAGCACTGTACACTCTATGAATGAAAGAAAACCCTCAAATCAGCATGAATAAAAATGAATTCATGACGATTTCCGCCGGGTGATTATAGGAGGCAGAAGAACTGGGATGAGAGATGAGATAATATCTCATTAAATTAGTTACCTTATCATCCATGAGAAAAAACCCTCAGTACGGCAGATTCCCCAACCGAGCGGAGTTGGGTCGACCGCGAGCAGCGTCGAGAAAGTCGATGGCGATAGGCGGCGGCAAGCAGAAGTGGCGAAATGTGGTGGGGTTTCCTGGCAGCCTCGCGGCGGCAGTAGGCGTCGAGCTAAGTGGTTACCGCCGTGATAGGCTATGCCAAACATAGACGCGGAGGAGCTTGTGCAGGTGTGAAAGGGGACCGGGGGCATGGGGTGGCGGGCGAGGTGAGGGTTTTTGTGACGTGGGGATGGTGAGGTTTTTTTTTAATTGGGTGGTGAGGGTTTTCTGTCCCACAAAGAATTTCGGAGGCAGCGGTTTGCTAGAGCCAACCGTGTGTGATTGACGCAAGAAGCAAAACGAAAGCCATTGCACATGGTTCCAATTTTGGGAACTGTGTGTGATTGAAGCAACATGCAAAATGAAAGTCATTGCACACGGAAATTTTAGCAACCGTGTGTGATTGATGTACTACCTCCATCCTGGTTTATTGGTCCCCTCTGTAATTTGTACCAAATTTCAACCAAATATTTGACTAAGAAATGTTTATGCATGTCACCAAAAATTATATCATTGAACACTATGTTCAAATACGCATCCAAGGATATAATTTTTGCTGACCTGCACTAGCATTTTGTCAGTCAAATCTTTGGTCAACATTTAACACAAATTACAAAGGGGACCAATAAACGAGGACAGAGGTAGATTCCAGCAACCGAACTGATTGCATCCATATCCCACAGTTAAACATAAGTAAACATAGATTAAACATACTCAGACATAGATAATAAGCTTACACGTACACAAGCATAGTTCAACCGTCATTAAGCATGCTCAAGCGTACATAGTTCGATCCCACATCTCATCTCACAAGCTAGCACGATCCCGAAGCTTCTCCAGGTACTCGGCGTACGCGCCGTGCTCCACCCTGCGAGCATACTTCTGCTTGAAGGAGCCAACAACCCGTCCTCTTGCATGAGCCACAACACTTTGATACGCGTCATGAAGCTTGTGGTAGCCGCCGTTCCAGGTCCTAATACGCCTGTTATGCATTCCTGCATAAAGTTGCCTCAGGATTTGCCTATTGTACCTCCTCTGGACATCTTCATCTTTGTTGTCCACATCGTCAAACAACACCTATACAAATAGTAAAAAAATGTAGCGTCAAATTAATGGTTACAAACTAATCTCTAGCGAACATTTGGCAGTTGCCAAAAATTGGCATCAAATCAACGATTACATGTCGTGAAGTAGGATTAGGAATTTATGGGTATTTATTTATACATATCCAAATATTATGGTTCGATTTTTAAGCACATTCGTCTATGTACAGACCAATCTTGAAGAAAATAATGGCACAAACATATGTAGGTCATTCAAAATCAATTTTCAAGTCCTGGCTAGGAGTTATTAGCACGAACACTAACCCTAGTCGGATTACTAGTAGAAATCATTTCCATAGATGAAACAACTAATCACTTATCACTTGTACAATTCAAACAATCAATACACTACACGGATCTAACGAAACTTACTCAGATTTCATGGATTGGGAGAACATAACCATAGGATTTCTATTCCAAAAAGGGGGAGGCAGGAGTAACCATAGAAACCGTTGGATCTATTTGACACATAAATGGGTATAGATGACTAACCTGTTTTCCGTCGTCGTTGGAGTCGTCGCCAGAGTGGTCGTCGGAGTCGTCGCCCGAGACATCACCAGAGTCGGTGTGGAACTCCACCTCCGGCTGTGGAAGCTCGACGCCATCCACGATGTCAGGTTGCAATGATAACTTGCCAGCGGTGATGGCAACCTCTGTCTTCATCTCCACGCTGTGCTCCGGTGCTTTAGCAGCCCCGATGTCGCCACTCCCTCCGATGGGGCACTTCGGCGGCATCCTCATACACTAACGGCTTTGATGACTAAGAGCGGCATCGAGGATGCAAGCGGAGAGAGGGGATTGTGTGTGTGGCGAGGATGGGGGGTGCGGCTGCTCGGGCGCACCATTAATATGGAGTAGTGGGAGTATTCGAAGAGAGGCGAGCGGCAGTCAAACCGCTGGCTCGCCTCCCGATGAGCCTACGCACTGGACTGCTGGCATGCCTACCGTCATTTCACGCAGCTACTCGCACACGTCCCGATGACACTGTGCAGTGAGCATGCCTCCGTCAATTCACACACATGCACACACAGCTCCCGGTCTTCCTGCGCGGCGAACTGCTCGCATGCGTCCCGTCAACTCATGCCCGCTCGCACGGTACACGGGTTGCGTGGCGGCACATATATTGTTTTTCTATTTGGATGATTAATGATGCCGCTTTATTTTTTGCTTAACCGAAGCATGGCACGTATTCATTGTTGGTCTAACGCTCACAATTTGAATAAATACTCCGTTTGGGATATTGGTTCCCAATTATTAATAATCTCCCGTTTGTAATTAGATGAAGATTACATCAAAACTGGTCTCAAATTTGACCCAAAAAAGTACAATGCAACTTTGTATTGGTGTCCATATGACAACATGATAAGTTTCATGAACTTCAAATAAGTTTTGGATGTACTAGAATTTAAAAACCAAGATTCTCATTGTTTGAAATTTGTTGCACGGGGAGTAAACATGCACCCAGTGAGACACATGTGTTTTTGCAATCCATTTAGGTGCACTGTCACGTGTGCATGTAGCTCGAATTTGATTTTTCCACATTATACTCGTAGAAGATTAATCAATTAATGTACTAAAACGTCTTAATGATCTCTGATTTTTTTTGAAATTAAAATGTCCCTCCTTTGGTAACATATATATGTTCACCGAGGGATGATTAATTTAACATGCATCGTAGTTGCAGTGGATTCGCGGTGTGTGTGTGGGTGTGTGCGTCTGGGGGTGGCGAGTGGCTCGCAGTACACTACAAGTTGTGAGCCACCGTGTGGGTTGGCCGTTTTGTTAGGCAGGCCGGTGCCACATCAGAGTCGTGAATTCGTAATTTAAAATATTACACAACACTTCCATACATATATGTTTTGGCCACATGCAGTCAATGGTTGTCCTACACGACACTCGATACTGGCGTATGATGCTTTCTGTGGGCTCGCGAGGTCGTCATCCATCACTTTGATAAACAGCTGGTAGTGAGGTTAATTTGACCAGCAAGGTAGAATCTTTTTTGTTTGTGTTATGGTGGTATGTAGTACGTGTCGAAGAGGTGGGTGGGGACTAGCATATATATGTATACTATATGTGTGCGTCCGTCAACAAGTACACCTCACTCAGTGTCGGGACTTTGTCATTTCCGAGGCACGTGACACATCAAAATGTGAAAATAGCTATTCAAACATCACACAACACCTCTTTGCGCCACATGCATGCAGGCGGTGGTTATCCTAGCTAGGACACTCACTTGTGATGCTTCCATCTATGGGCCCACGAGGCCATCGTCAATGCATGTGCATCACTTGGACCTACATCGGGAGAGGCTAATTAATTTCACCATCGATGAGGATTCTTTTTGGGTTGTATTACGGTAGGAGCATATAGTATGCGTCGAAGAGGGGGAAGGGGACCATCATATGTAGTACGCTTCATGAACCTTGCTCTGTGTGGGTGCATGGTTTACGGTTTTTGAGGCATGTGTGGCACATCAAAGTTGTGCATTTTATGTATTATATTCAACATATGTTTGGCCCACTTGCAAAGCGATGGTGGTTGTCCTCTCACGCCCACTTAAGCGGTTATCAGCGATATCAATGCTTTCCATTTGTGGGCCCGCTTGGTCCATCACTACTTTTTGCCTGACAACGAGAGTGGTTAATTTGACTTAGAGGGTTTTTTTTGCTTGTAAATACAATATATATATATATATATATAGGGCTGGACTATTTTGTTACCGGTAACAGAATATTATTTTGTTTCCCTCGGTCCCTATAAGAGCGCGACGCGCAGACGACAGGAGAAACTCCCCGACCCGTCCCCAATCTAGCCCGCCTCCTACTGCTGGAGGCAACCGTCGCGGGCGAGCGAGCAACGGTGGCAGCCGGAGCGAGGGAGCCCACGGCGCCGTGACGGGTAGCTCCTCCGACACACGCGCTGCCGCCGGCTGGCCGTCCGCACGCCTCACCGCCGACGGGCTCGTCAGCCCCTCCCCGCGCGCCTTCCCTCCGACGGGCGCCGCTCCCTCCATGCGCACCTCCCCATCGACGGCTGCCGTGGTCCGTCCCTGCCTTCGGCGGCTGCCGCGCGCCGTCCCAGCCTCCCTCCGCCGCCGCGCACCGCAATCCCTACCCTGCGCCTCCATCCTGAGCCCCTCCGCCGTGCGCCGCCACTCCGAGCCCCGCCACCCTGCGCCTGTCAACCCCGCCTTGCGCGGCATCCTACCGGCCGGACCAGTCGCCGACTGAATCCAGCCGCGCTCCCGAGCTTCGTCTTCTTCCTCGCCGAGACACGCGACAGCCACCCCAGTTCGGGCGTAGTAAGTACCTCAGTACAAGTTAAAAATGGTGGTCCGTTCGGAATAAAAGAAATGGCCGAAATTCAGATTGTAAAAATTTAAGCAAAAAGAGAAACCCCATGAAAATCCTGCTTAGTAAGTACCTCAGTACAAGTCGTAAAATGAGAGAAGTTCAGAACATCGTTGTCAAAAATATGTTGAGTTCAAAAAAAAGAAGTGTACAGACTGTAGTTTAGCATTTGATAATTGTTTGCAACATGTACAACATGTGGATGATTATGTAATTGTTTTCATTCGTTATCATATGTCCAACAGTTCAGTATATATTTTATAATCAGTTCAAAGGACATATCAAATTCGGTATGGATTGTTGCATCAATGGTTACTATCACAAAACACAAAAACATTTCTTGGAGAAGAAAATTCAGCTAATTCAAGTATATAAACCATGCAAGTTTGGTGATGATGACACATCGAAACACATTTTAAACTAAACCTAAAAGTTACATTTCTACAAGTTCAAGTGATCAACCCCCTGAACATTCCGTATTGTGAAAAATAGCTCAGTACAAACACACACATATGTCAGTACGAGTACTTTGTTTATCAGACGGGAAAAGAACAGGATGTGTCTTGCCGTATTGAAAACTTTTTAAATAAATACAAAATAAAGTCTAGTATGTGGAAACATGCTCAGTACAAAATCATATAGACATCCGTTCAAGTACTTTTTTGGAACCATTCAAAACTACTGTGAAAAATACCTCAGTACAAACACACAAATATATCAGTACGAGTACTCTATTTTTTGGAGGAAAAACACCATGATCGGTCTCACCGTAATCCAAATTACTCTACAACGGCTGCAAATATGAGAAACCGTTCAGCATGACTAAGTTTCACATTTTTGATAGCTATCCAACGGTATATTATTTGCCCCATTTCGACAAACTTTTAAAAAAATCGCGTTTAAAATCAAATTTGACCATATTCGAATTCGTTTTTAAACCATAAGGAATTAGAAAAACATTTCAATACACGAAAGTTGTGCATTTTCCGTAGCTTTCCAACACCGTATTATTTGCGTCAATCCGACAAACCGTTTGCAAAAAAAATGCGAAAATACGTTTCGCCAAGAATTTCACCGTTTTTCAAATTACTTTTAAATCATATAGAACTAGAAAAAACAATACATATATGGAAGATGCGGATTTTCACCAGCTTTCCAACGCCATCTTATTTGCTCAACTCCGACAAACCGTTTGAAAATTGAGTCAAAAATACGATTCACATTTTTGGTTTTGAAAAAAACGGTTTTTTCAAAACTGCTCTTAAACCATAATGGTTTTGCAAAAACGTTCAATCTACTTGAAATATGGTTGTCAAGAGCTTTCCAGCGATATACTACACTCCCCGTTCGACAAAAAAATTACAAAAAGTTTTTGAACTAAAGAAGACGATCTGTTAAACACAACTGAAAGCATCAGTTCAACTTCTTCGAAAACATCAGTACAACCACCTGAAACCGTCAGTTCAAAAAGGGTAACAGAATAGCCCAGATGTATACATATATATATGAGCACACACGCATGCATGTCTACGCATGAATCCCTCCCATCGATTCGAAGTGGCTAGTACAATGACACGTCATGAACCGATCTCGCTCTGTGTGGGGAGAGTGTACGATTTTCGACGCACACGCCACATCAATGTTGTGAAATGGTATTCAAACATGCATGCACGCATCACCTCCATACATATGCATGTACTAGTTGTCTTCGAAAGGTATACTCCCTCGCATAGTTATCGGTGACAAGCCTATATATTTGTGGGCCCGCGTGGACATCCATGATCACCTTGACCGACAACAAGATAGATCTCCATGGCGGATTCTTCATTTAGTTCATGTTATCGTAGTATAGGTCATGGTGAGATTCAGACCTAATTAAAGTTTGAGCGCATATACTATGCAGGCATGCATGCATGAATCCCCGTCATTGGCTTGAAGTGTGGTGTAACATACATATGCATCATCAACCTAACCCTCACTCGGTGTGGGGATTTCTAGTTCGAAATCACGGTGCCACATCAAAGTTGTTCCATTGTGTACTAAAAACACACCTGATCCATACATATGTTTGGGCCACATGCATGCAATGGTTGTCTTCGGGGACTAGCTAGCTACTTGCGTGATTATTGGCGAGCTAGCCTATCTGGGTCGCATGGACGACCATCACTTTGACCAGCAACAAGAGAGAGGTTGTACAACCAAGGTGGATTATTCTTTGTCCATTTTACGTTCAATCTTGGTGAGATGCCTGTCTGGCCCGCCGACTTAAAAGTGTGTGGGGGGGATGGCTGGGGGGCTGCTACTTTGCACTTCTCTAGGTGAACCTCGGTTGGAGGGGGCATCATAGCTTAGGATTCCCTTCATGCCTACACGAGGGGGGGCTTCTAGCTACTTCGCAGTTTGCTAGGTGAACCACGGTTGGGGGGCATCCATTCATAGCTTAGGATTCCCTTCATGCTGACACGAGGGGGGGGGCTGCTAGCTTCTTTGCACTTTGCTAGGTGAGCCTCGGTTGGCGGGGGGGCATGCATTCATAGCTTAGGATTCCCTTCGTGCCGACATTAGGGGGGGCTGCTAGCTACTTTGCAGTTTGCTAGGTGAACCATGGTTGGGGGCATCCATTCATAGCTTAGGATTCCCTTTGTGCCGACACGAGGGAGGGGGGGTCTGCTAGCTACTTCGCACTTTGCTAGGTGAGCCTCAGTTGGGGCGGGGGGGGGGGGGGCGGGGCATGCATTCATAGCTTAGGATTCCCTTTGTGCCGACACGAGGGGGGGCAAGCAATATCATGCGCTTTGTGAGATAGGTGCGACATCGAAGTTGCATTTGGTATTTGAAAATCAAACCACCCTTTTCATACATATAAATTTGGTCCACATGCAAGTGTGTTCGTGTTCTGACCCTCTCTCGCGTCATTTTTCGCCAAATTTATGAACATTAGACAAGTCGGATGACGCAACAGACACGATTCACTCAAGGGTTCCACGAGGCTCCTCCTTTGAAAAATATATGCCCGCCTCAAAGGTTTTTCTGTTTCATAACACAAGGTTGTTATCTCCGGACCGTGTGCGATGTTTTTTCTTCCCAGTCCCACCTGCATCCCTAGAAAATAGTTGCCTGCCTCGAGGAGGATTTTTGTGTTTCATAACACACGGTTGTTATCTCGGACCGCGTGCGATGTTTCTTGTTCTCAATCCCGCCTGCCCCTAGAAAATATCTGCCCGCCTCAAGGGTTTTTCTGTTTCATAACACACAGTTGTTATCTCTGGACCATGTGGGATGCACCATCATCAAAATTTTCATTAGCCCCGGCATTTCACTCCCGCGTTTGACTCCCGCGTTGTAAAATTTTTAGTACCCACGTCAATTCCTGAAACACACCCCCACCCCCCCTCCTCACACACACACACCAAAACCTCCTCGGGCGCGTACACACACACACACTCCCTCGCTCGAAACCCTAGCAAGGTCCCCCCCCCCGCTGCCGCCGCGAGACCTCCATTGTCAACATCTGCTGGTTTGCCAGTGCAGCTTACCCACCGATCTCCATACCAAGGCCGCCCTGAGTTTCTTAGATGATGCCTGCCAAACGCCCCTTTTCCCCCAGATCCCCATCCCCATCCCCCACTCCAGAGCATCGTAGCCTAAGCCCGACTACGCTTCCCATGGAGCTCGAGGAGCGACTGGCCCAAAAGAGGTGTATCGCGGTCTCTTCGTCCGACGTCGCCGAGGAAGCTGACGACAATTACTGGTGGTAGGAACTCAAGAAGCGGGCTAGAGTATGCGGGCATGTCTCTTCCACCGACTACGACATCGAGGTCATGGACAGCGACGGCCTGAGGCGGGCTATGTCACAAGTTAAGTGGTCCACCCCAACCCCTCGGGTTCAACCGGCATCGATCTCATGCATGGCCCCGCTGCTGATCTCCTCTGGCTCGCTGTCAACAACTTGCCATCCTACATCGCCATCGAGCCCCTTTTGTCCTTTCTGAAGGACACCTTATGCGATGCTAGGTTGGGATCCACAGCTTCCAAGTCAGACCTCATCGACGTCGACCACGAGGAGGGTACCCTCTCTGGCTCTTCCAAGGGGAAAGAGCACATCTGCTCTTCCAAGGGGAAAGAGCCTGTCTGTGACATCAGGGAGGGCACCCTACAGTCGTGCTCTTCCAAGGGAAAGGAGTCCATTGATGACCCACAAGTATAGGGGATCTATCTAGTCCTTTCGATAAGTAAGAGTGTCGAACCCAACGAGGAGCAGAAGGAAATGATAAGCGGTTTTCAGCAAGGTATTCTCTGCAAGTATTGAAATAAGTGGTAACAGAAAGTTTTGTGATAGGATAAATTGTAACGAGCAACAAGTAACAAAAGTAAATGAAGTGCAGCAAGGTGGCCCAATCCTTTTTGTAGCAAAGGACAAGCCTGGACAAACTCTTATAAAAGGAAAAGCGCTCCCAAGGACACATGGGAATATCGTCAAGCTAATTTTCATCACGCTCATATGATTCGCGTTCGGTACTTTGATAATTTGATATGTGGGTGGACCGGTGCTTGCGTACTGCCCTTACTTGGACAAGCATCCCACTTATGATTAACCTCTATTGCAAGCATCCGCAACTACAACAAAAGTATTAAGGTAAACCTAACCATAGCATGAAACATGTGGATCCAAATCAGCCCCTTACGAAGCAACGCATAAACTAGGGTTTAAGCTTCTGTCACTCTAGCAACCCATCTACTTATTACTTACCAATGCCTTCCTCTAGGCCCAAATAATGGTGAAGTGTTATGTAGTCGACGTTCACATAACACCACTAGAGGTTAAACAACATACATATCATCAAAATATCGAATAGCAAGACTTCTCCCTTGTCCTCAGGAACAAATGTAATTACTCACAAAGCATATTCATGTTCATAATCAGAGGGGTAATAATATGCATAAACGATCTGAACATATGGTCTTCCACCAAATAAACCAACTAGCATCAACTACAAAGAGTAATCAACACTACTAGCAACCTACTAGCACCAATCCCGGACTTGGAGACAAGAATTGGATACAAGAGATGAACTAGGGTTTGGAGATGAGATGGTGCTAGTGAAGATGTTGATGGAGATTGCCCTCTCCCGATGATAGGAGCGTTGGTGATAATGATGGTGATGATTTCCCCCTCCCGGAGGGAAGTGTCCCCGGCAGAAAGGCTCTACAGGAGCCCTAGATTGGTTCTGCCAAGGTTCCGCCTCGTGGCGGCGGAGTCTCATCCCGAAAGGTTCTCTCTTTTTTTTCTCATCGAAAGACTTCATATAGGAGAAGATGGGCGTCGGAGAGCCACCAGGGGGCCCACGAGGTAGGGGGGCGCGCCCAGGGGGGCGCCCCCCACCCTCGTGAGCAGGGTGTGGGCCCCTTGGCCTTCATCTTTGGCGATGATTTTTCTTTATTTATTCTAAGGTATTCCATGGAGTTTCAGGACTTTTGGAGTTCCGCAAAATAGTCCTTCAATATTTGCTCCTTTTCCAGCCAAGAATTCCAGCTGCCGGCATTCTCCCTCTTCATGTAAACCTTGTAAAATAAGAGAGAATAGCCATAAGTATCGTGACATAACGTGAAATGACAGCCCATAATGCAATAGATATTATCATAAAGGCATGATGCAACATGGACGTATCAACTCCCCCAAGCTTAGACCTCGCTTGTCCTCAAGCGAAAAGCCGATAACAATAAATATGTCCTCATGTTTAGAGGTAGAGGCGTCGATAAAAATAAAATACAGACATGAAGGCAACATGATTATTTCATAACAGCAACATAAATAGATTTTGTCATATGATTACTCATGTTCAAGTAATGACCTATTCACAAAGCCAAAGCATGAATCAGAACATTATTGGGCACTAACAATTATAATCTCAGTCATTGAAGCAATTGCAATTTATCATAACATCGGAAAGAGTCTATGTCAGAGCTTAAAAGCAAGTCCACATACTCAACTATCATTTAGTCCTTCATAATTGCTAGCACTCACGCGATACTTGTGGTTACGGAGTTTTAGTCGGACACAGAGAAAGATAGGGGCTTATAGTTTTGCCCCACAACCTTTTACCTCAAGGGTAATGTCAACAATAATAATGTGTGCTCCCCCACATCCAATTAGATATGTATATCATACTCTTTCCAACATGCTGAGTTTGCTAAAGGATAAAATGAAAAAGGAATGGTGAGGATCACCGTGACTCTTGTAAGGTAGAGGATAATAATAAAAGATAGGCCCTTCGCAGAGGGAAGCAGAGGTTGTCATGCGCGTTTAGGGTTGATGCACAAAATCTTAATGCAAAAGAACGTCACTTTATATTGCCCCTTGCATGTGAACCTTTATTATGCAGTCCGTCGCTTTTATTGCGTCCACAACAAGTTCGTACAAAGCTTATTTCTCTACATTAATAAGTCATGCATATTTAGAGAGCAATTTTTATTGCTTGCACCGATGACAACTTACTTGAAGGATCTTACTCAATCCATAGGTAGATATGGTGGACTCTCATGGCAAAACTGGTTTAAGGGTGTTTGGAAGCACAAGTAGTATTTCTACTTGATGCTAAGAATTTGGCCAGCATGAGGGGGAAAGGCAAGCTCAACACGGTAGAGGATCCATGACAACATACTTTATCTTGAATGTAAGAAAACATAACTCATTATGTTGTCTTCCTTGTCCAACTTCAACTCTTTAGCATGTCATATTTTAATGAGTGCTCCCAACCATAAAAGTTGTCAATGACAATATATCTATATGTGAAACCTCTCTTTCCTTATTACTTCCTATTAAATTCAACGATGACCAAAGCTATATTTGCGAACTCCCAACAACTTTAAATCATCATACTCTTTCTATGTGAAGTCATTACTTTCAATAAGATCAATATGAACTCTTGATTCTTTTTATTCTTTTTCTTCTAATCACCCAAGATCATGGCAAAATACTCAAGCCCTTGACTCAACACTAATCTTTATTATATAGCTCACGGACTCGATTACAAGGAAGGATCATAAAGCAAAACTCAAAACTAGATCATGCCATGACTTTATTCTACTAAATCAAGATACTACTAATAGGATCGAACTAAGAAAAACGATAAAGATAGGAGTTGTGATGGTGATACGATACCAGGGCACCTCCCCCAAGCTTGGCAGTTGCCAAGGGGGTGCCCATGCCCATGTGATTATATCCTCGGAGGTGATGGAGGTGGTGATGATGACTTCTTCCTCAATTTACGCTTGAGTATAATGTTCTGTTCTTTTAGGTCTTCGATCTCCCACTCAAGACTTAATACTCTGTTGCATAGTTCTTGCTTATTTTCCTGCAAGCGACAAAAAGGGATAAACTCGATCTTTGGCTTCTTTGCTCTATCAGGTAGACTTGACTTTTTAAAATCCACATGCATATCCCGAGCCGCCGTCGCCCGGATCCTCGTCACCAACCCTGCCGCCGTTGGTGACCTCGACGCGCCCGCACCTGATCTGCTCGAGCGCGACCCTGTCGCCCCGCGCCTCCGTCCCGCGAGACCGCCCGCTCCTTCCATGGCCACGCCTCGCCGTCCGAGCTGCTGCTCCCGTCGGCCTGCCACCGCGCCTCCTCGCCGAGGCCACCTGGTTCATCCTCCATGCCATGGCCAACCCGACCCCAAGCTCCTGCTGCAGCCGCTTCTTCCCAGCTCCGCCCCTACTTCTCCGGCTGCGTCCTCGACCGGGCAACATCGGCCGAGCCGCTCCTTCCGCCGCCATGGCCTTGCGCCTCTCCGTCGACCACCAGGGTCCTCCCCTGCCGCCGCCTTGGTCCCTGCCGGAGCTCTTCTGCCCGTCATAGACAGGAGCTGGAGCTCCTTACCGCATCGCTACCTCCCCGTCGTTGCGCCAGCCTCCTGCATCGCGCCAAGTCCCAGCATCGCGCCCCTGTTGCTGTTGACGCCAAGCCCAACGGTTACCGAGCGTGAAATTTGCCAAGTACCACCAAGTTCCTGATGGATGCGCCAAGTCCCCAGCGAGACCTGTTTTCGTCAAGTTCGACTACACGGCTATGACCTCGGAGTTGGACCGCAAGCGCCAAGTACCCCGATGACCGTCGAGACCGCCAAGTTCCACTATCGCCGACATGTACGACTACACCACGGTCACACGTGAACGACTACATGGATACGACAAGTTCCTCTCCGAAACGTGTACCTCTACCGACGACCCTGGACATCTACGAAACGAACGTGTATAACTACCGTCGCCGTGTATGACTACTTCCCACGACGACCCGCGAACGACTACCTCCACTACGGCCCGTGAACGACTACTTCCTCTACGAAACGCATTCCGCCCCGAATGCACGCTTCGAAGGTATAACCCGAAACGACCGCCGTGGACCGAATGTATGTGTTGAATGAGATGCCCGAGTTTTGCACCGTGATCGAATAGTCCTTGCGATGCCCCTCTTTTGCCGTGCCACCGTCCCGTGGGAACCCGGAAGCCGGGATCACCCCACCATCTTGCATGACACGCTCACGGCTCCTTTTGCACCGGTATCTCTGTGAGCTACCGGAACCGATATGTTGCCGTGGCATCATTTTCGGATATGTTGCCATGGCACCATTTTTGTTTCGCCGCCATGGCACCTTTTTTCCTTCCGCCATGGCGACAGATGCTTCATAACATGCTCATGTCAACATTTTCATAAAATTGCATAAAACTTGTATATGTCATCCGCATCATGATAACAACATTTAAAATGTTTAAACTTGTTGTTGCATTAATTTGCTAAATGCATATGGGGATTTACCGGATTTGTTGTTTTTTATCCGGCCCCATTTAAATTGTTTAGATGGTATAGTTTATATTATGCTTCACCTCTTGCCATGTTTAACAACAGTTAATATTGTTGGGTAGCTTAAACAAGAGATAACTAAATAACTTATCGTGGTGTTTCGTCAATATGCAGTTGCATATTGAGCTCCATTTAATTTGTAGGATTGTTTGTTGCACTTTGCCATGCCATGCCTCATTAAACCGGACATGCATCATACTTGTTTGAGCATCATGCCATGTTTATGTGATGTTTGTTTACTATGTTGTTTGTTTCTTTCCGGGTTGCTTCTCTCGTTAGCTTCGGTTTCGTTCCGGAGTTGTGAGGATTCGTTCGACTTCGACCGTTTGTCTTCTTCTTGGATTCGTTCTTCTTCCTTGCGGGATCTCAGGCAAGATGATCATACCCTCGAAATCACCACTATCTTTGCTATGCTAGTTTGCTCGCTCTTGCTATGCCAATGCTACGATGCCTACCATTTGCTTGTCAGCCTCCCAAATTGCCATGTCAAACCTCTAACCCACCATGTCCTAGCAAACCGTTGATTGGCTATGTTACCGCTTTGCTTAGCCCCTCTTATAGCGTTGTTAGTTGCAGGTGAAGATTGAAGTTTGTTCCTTGTTGGAACATGGAGATGTTGTTCCTTGTTGGAACATGTTTACTTGTTGGGATATCACAATATATCTTATTTAATTAATGCATCTATATACTTGGTAAAGGGTGGAAGGCTCGGCCTTATGCCTGGTGTTTTGTTCCACTCTTGCCGCCCTAGTTTCCGTCATATCGGTGTTATGTTCCCGGATTTTGCGTTCCTTACACGGTTGGGCTATAATGGGAACCCCTTGACAGTTCGCCTTAAGTAAAGCTCCTCCAGCAATGCCCAACATTGGTTTTACCATTTGCACTAACAACCTACCACCTTCCCTTGGGTTCTGCAGACTCAAGGGTCATCTTTATTCTAACCCCCCCGGGCCAGTGCTCCTCTGAGTGTTGGTCCGAACTAGAGCCCTGTGCAGCGCCCCCTCGGGGAAACTCGAGGTTTTGTTTTAGTTGTACGGATTGCTCATCTGAGTGTGCCCTGAGAAAGAGATATGTGCAGCTCCTATCGGGATTTGTCGGCACATTCGGGCGGTGTTGCTGGTTTAGTTTTACCCTGTCGAAATGTCTTGTTGTACCGGGATACCGAGTCTGATCGGAACGTCTCGGGTGGAGGTCTATTCCTTCGTTGACCGTGAGAGCTTGTGATGGGCTAAGTTGGGACACCCCTGCAGGGTATTATCTTTCGAAAGCCGTGCCCGCGGTTATGTGGCAGATGGGAATTTGTTAACGTCCGGTTGTAGAAAACCCGAAGTTGACCTTAATTAAAATACATCAACCGCGTGTGTAACCGTGATGGTCTCTTTCCGGCGGAGTCCGGGAAGTGAACACGGTGTTGGAGTTATGTTTGACGTAGGTTGCTCTAGGATCACTTCTTGATCATACTTTTATCGACCGTGCTTTGCCTTCTCTTCTCGCTCTCATTTGCGTATGTTAGCCACCATATATGCTAGTCGCTTGCTGCAGCTCCACCTCATTACTCCATCCTTCCTATAAGCTTAAATAGTCTTGATCTCGCGGGTGCGAGATTGCTGAGTCCCCGTGGCTCACAGATACTTCCAAAACCAGTTTGCAGGTGCCTATGTTACCGTGCAGATGACGCAACCAAGCTCAAGGAGGAGCTCGATGAAGATCTTGCCCTTTGTGTTGTTTCGTTCTAGTTGATCAGTAGTGGAGCCCAGTTGGGGTCGATCGGGGACCTTTATCGCATTTGGGGTTCTTCTTTTATTTTGGTTCCGTAGTCGGACCTTGATTGTATCTGCATGATGTAATGCTTTATTCATGTAATTGTGTGAAGTGGCGATTGTAAGCCAACTATGTATCTCTTTCCCTTATGTATTACATGGGTTGTGTGAAGATTACCTCACTTGCGACATTGCTTTCAATGCGGTTATGCCTCTAAGTCGTGCTTCGACACGTGGGAGATATAGCCGCATCGAGGGCGTTACAAGTTGGTAATCAGAGCCTTCCCCGACCTTAGGAGCCCCACTGCTTGATCGTTTTTAGCGGCCGAGTTGTGTCTAGAAAAATGTTTTGAGTCATTTAGGAATTATATATCGGAGAGTTAGAAATTCTTTTTACTTCCCAGTCTACTCATCGCTCTGGTAAGGCATCCTGACGTAGAGTTTTGACTCTTCTCTTCTCAAATTTCACTAAAAAAATTTTTAGGATCACGCGGGTATCTTGGAATCGTTCCGATGGTTTTATGATGAGAACATTGTCTTGGTGCCTCCTGTCAGGGGTTTAGTGGAAGTGTCCCGGGGAGTTGAGCTCTGAGGTGTTGTCGTCATAATTTTATCGTTGCAGTTCTGGAATACCTGAGTTTAGTACGCCGACATCGAAAATCTCTTTTATGCAGTTGTTGGTGAGATAACCCCGATAACCCAGTACTGAGGTGAGTACGGGAGTATCGCCATAACTTGTATAACGGATGCTTTTCGAAGGTTGAGGTAGACGATTTCCGAAGGTTTCTTGGTTATGTGTTGAAGGATGGATACAGCTGGATGTAGGATTTGTTAGTTTTGGGTGAGATATTATGCTTCCCCTGTATCCCCAACACCTGATTGCATAACCGGAAAATTTCGGGAGTTTCATAGGTGGGAATTCAAGTAGCTCTTAGGATATCTTTCCGACGGATGTATGATATGAAATTGGGGTTCGACGTCTAGTGGTCCGCCTATTCACGGTCGATTTTACAGTGGTCTCGTTGTGTCTTAAAGAGTCCTTGGCTATGCCGACTCGGGGACGCTTCGTATGTCATGTGCACTGCCTTGTACATGATGGTGCTGTACGATCGAGCCCGTGTAGGCCCCACCACGAAAACTTTGGACGAAATCTCTATCATATGTTTGTTCTAGCTTATTTTGCAAGCCAATCCTTTGTTTTGTTTTGAGTTGTGGTATTCGAGTTGCTTCGAAGTCAAATGTTGATTCCATACCTTTTCCAAATGGTGTTCTCATATTCCTATGTGAATACTAATCCTTCTTGGTCATCGAGTCTGTCTTGTCAATCCTTTTTTTTTAACCGGTGTGTCTCTCCTCAAGTGGATCCGTTCATGTCAACATTTGCAAGATCATTTATCACTTCTTCTCAACGATGTTTGTTTCATCCGTCTCCAAGTTGCCTTTGTTTTTCCCACCCTCCCTCCCTTTTGTTTTTCTTCAAGGACTAAGATTTCTTCTTCAAGTATCCATTTTATTGATGGGAAGTTTCTCCATTCTTTTCCGTCAATGTTCTTACCCGGTGGTTCTCAAGAAGATGTTCTACTAGTTCGTCATTCCTCGTTCTTTTCTTCTCCGGTGGATTTAATTCAAGCTTTGGTATTAAGCATACTCCTTTTCTTTTTTTTCCAATGCTTTTCTTATGCCGGTGCACCTCTTAATCATCCATCTCTCGCTATTAAATTGTTCCGGAATGCTCAAGATATCTCGAAGATTCGTGTTTCCACTATGCATTCGTTCAAGATCTTTCGAGGATGTTCTCTCATTCAAGTCTTTTATTTCAACCGGTGCATTATCTCTCTTCAAATTGTTCAACGGTGTTCTTTTGAGTGGGCCCTAACCCACAGGTCTTTTCCCAGGATCTTACCTGACTCTTCTATTTTCCCAGAGCTATCCTAAATTCTTCTCCAAGTTTGACGTAAGAATGAGTTATCATTAGTCAAATGATTTTCTCCAAGATCTTTCAAATTCTTTTCATAGTTGGCTCAACCTCTTCGCTTTTGATTCTTCCGGTGTGCCTCAATAATTCTTGGTGGTGTTTCTCGTTGTCATTCTCATCATTTGAAGACCGAAGAAGAGTTTCTCTTTAATCTTGCTCTATTCTCTTCAAGATTCATGGTGCTAGCTTGTTGCCATCCTCTCATAATTGTTTTCGATTGTGAGAATCTTTTTCACCCATCAGGAGATATTCAAGAGTCTTCTCAGTTTGTTATCCGGAGTGTCGTGTTTTCATTTGAGTTCTCTAATCTTATCAAGTTTTCCCTCCTTCCTCAACTGGAGAGCTGTCTGAAATCCTTCTTACCCATTGTGCCATTCTTTCAATAGTTCCGGAGGCAGTGTGTTGTTGATTTCATCAAGTAACATCCCATCTTCTCAAGTTCATGTTCTATTCCTTCCATGTTCAACCGGAGTACTGCACGAATTCTTCCCCTCTCATCTTGTTTTAACCGGAGTGGTTTCGAATTCTATCTTGTCCATTAAACTCTTGATTCATGTCTTTGCAACCTTTAAGTTCTCGTAATGTTCCTTGTTCCTTTTTTTTCTAACGGATTGTTTGCAATCTCGTTCTTCTCAGTTGTGCTCTTTCTTTTAAATTGCTCAACCTCTCAAGGTTCTTTGGTTTCACTCATTGGTCAAAGAAGCAACTTAGTTTTACCTCTTCTCTTCCTCTTCCGTTTCTCTCCGGTGCCATCCTAGATCTCGGGACGAGATCCTCTTGTAGTGGTGGAGTGTTGTAATGCCCCGAGACCGACGCTCCAGAAGACTTCCAGCTATTCCGAGTTTCGTCGTGTGATTTGTTTTATTTGTTGCATTCATCCTTGCATCATGTGCATTGCATCATGTCATCATGCCATCATATCATTAATTTTTAAAACCTCAACTAAATAAATTGTATGGATCTTCGATCCATTTAAATCGAGGGAAGGGTGACTTCTCTTTATAACATACCCTCCCGATATTTAGGGAGCTATAATAAAATATTCCATTGTTTTGGAATCACCTTAACACACTTGCAAAATATCCCAATGCCTTTATTATCTTAATTCTTGGTCTCCAACTCTGCCCATAAATTATTTCATCATTTTCCGGAGCTCCACCAAAAATCCGAACATTTTTGGGCCTTCCAAACTTCCACTTCCTATTCACCCATTTGAATTAAATTCAAATGTTTTTGAATCTAAACCTTGCATCCATGCCCACTCCTATTTTCTTGGATTAAACTCATTTTTGTGAGTCCAGGAAAATTGCCCTTCCGTTCAAATTCATTCCCTAAACCCCTCTTCCTTTTTACCTTTCTCTCTTTTATTTTCTGTCTTTTTAGATTAAGAGAGTGGGAGAAGAGAACCCAGCAGCCTGGGCCTCCCAAACCAGGCCGGCCCATTTGCTCCTAAGGCCCAGCCGCGCCTCCGCTGAGAACCCTAGCCTGTTCCCCCGATTCTATCTCTCCCTCGAACCCCCTCCTCGTCCTCCCTCAGCGCCGCACCCGATCCCATCGCCCCTCTCCTCGATCTCCTCCTTCCCCTCCTGTGCGCCTCCACCTCGCCCTTCCTTCTCCCCTGCATCATGGCCTTCCTCCGCCTCGAGAGGCTCCCGAGCCGCCGTCGCCCGGATCCTCGTCGCCAACCCTGCCGCCGTTGGTGACCTCGACGCGCCCGCACCCGATCTGCTCGAGCGCGACCCTGTCGCCCCGCGCCTCCGTCCCGCGAGACCGCCCGCTCCTTCCATGGCCACGCCTCGCCGTCCGAGCTGCTGCTCCCGTCGGCCTGCCACCGCGCCTCCTCGCCGAGGCCACCTGGTTCATCCTCCATGCCATGGCCAACCCGACCCCAAGCTCCTGCTGCAGCCGCTTCTTCCCAGCTCCGCCCCTACTTCTCCGGCTGCGTCCTCGACCGGACAACATCGGCCGAGCCGCTCCTTCCGCCGCCATGGCCTTGCGCCTCTCCGTCGACCACCAGGGTCCTCCCCTGCCGCCGCCTTGGTCCCTGCCGGAGCTCTTCTGCCCGTCATAGACAGGAGCTGGAGCTCCTTACCGCATCGCTACCTCCCCGTCGCTGCGCCAGCCTCCTGCATCGCGCCAAGTCCCAGCATCGCGCCCCTGTTGCTGTTGACGCCAAGCCCAACGGTTACCGAGCGTGAAATTTGCCAAGTACCACCAAGTTCCTGATGGATGCGCCAAGTCCCCAGCGAGACCTGTTTTCGTCAAGTTCGACTACACGGCTATGACCTCGGAGTTGGACCGCAAGCGCCAAGTACCCCGATGACCGTCGAGACCGCCAAGTTCCACTATCGCCGACATGTACGACTACACCACGGTCACACGTGAACGACTACATGGATACGACAAGTTCCTCTCCGAAACGTGTACCTCTACCGACGACCCTGGACATCTACGAAACGAACGTGTACAACTACCGTCGCCGTGTATGACTACTTCCCACGACGACCCGCGAACGACTACCTCCACTACGGCCCATGAACGACTACTTCCTCTACGAAACGCATTCCGCCCCGAATGCACGCTTCGAAGGTATAACCCGAAATGACCGCCGTGGACCGAATGTATGTGTTGAATGAGATGCTCGAGTTTTGCACCGTGATCGAATCGTCCTTGAGATGCCCCTCTTTTGCCGTGCCACCGTCCCGTGGGAACCCGGAAGCCGGGATCACCCCACCATCTTGCATGACACGCTCACGCCTCCTTTTGCACCGGTATCTCTGTGAGCTACCGGAACCGATATGTTGCCGTGGCATCATTTTCGGATATGTTTCCATGGCACCATTTTTGTTTCGCCGCCATGGCACCTTTTTTCCTTCCGCCATGGCGACAAATGCTTCATAACATGCTCATGTCAACATTTTCATAAAATTGCATAAAACTTGTATATGTCATCCGCATCATGATAACAACATTTAAAATGTTTAAACTTGTTGTTGCATTAATTTGCTAAATGCATATGGGGATTTACCGGATTTGTTGTTTTTTATCCGGCCCCATTTAAATTGTTTAGATGGTATAGTTTATATTATGCTTCACCTCTTGCCATGTTTAACAACAGTTAATATTGTTGGGTAGCTTAAACAAGAGATAACTAAATAACTTATCGTGGTGTTTCGTCAATATGCAGTTGCATATTGAGCTCCATTTAATTTGTAGGATTGTTTGTTGCACTTTGCCATGCCATGCCTCATTAAACCGGACATGCATCATACTTGTTTGCGCATCATGCCATGTTTATGTGATGTTTGTTTACTATGTTGTTTGTTTCTTTCCGGGTTGCTTCTCTCGTTAGCTTCGGTTTCGTTCCGGAGTTGTGAGGATTCGTTCGACTTCGACCGTTTGTCTTCTTCTTGGATTCGTTCTTCTTCCTTGCGGGATCTCAGGCAAGATGATCATACCCTCGAAATCACCACTATCTTTGCTATGCTAGTTTGCTCGCTCTTGCTATGCCAATGCTACGATGCCTACCATTTGCTTGTCAGCCTCCCAAATTGCCATGTCAAACCTCTAACCCACCATGTCCTAGCAAACCGTTGATTGGCTATGTTACCGCTTTGCTTAGCCCCTCTTATAGCGTTGTTAGTTGCAGGTGAAGATTGAAGTTTGTTCCTTGTTGGAACATGGAGATGTTGTTCCTTGTTGGAACATGTTTACTTGTTGGGATATCACAATATATCTTATTTAATTAATGCATCTATATACTTGGTAAAGGGTGGAAGGCTCGGCCTTATGCCTGGTGTTTTGTTCCACTCTTGCCGCCCTAGTTTCCGTCATATCGGTGTTATGTTCCCGGATTTTGCGTTCCTTACACGGTTGGGCTATAATGGGAACCCCTTGACAGTTCGCCTTAAGTAAAGCTCCTCCAGCAATGCCCAACATTGGTTTTACCATTTGCACTAACAACCTACCACCTTCCCTTGGGTTCTGCAGACTCAAGGGTCATCTTTATTCTAACCCCCCCGGGCCAGTGCTCCTCTGAGTGTTGGTCCGAACTAGAGCCCTGTGCAGCGCCCCCTCGGGGAAACTCGAGGTTTTGTTTTAGTTGTACGGATTGCTCATCTGAGTGTGCCCTGAGAAAGAGATATGTGCAGCTCCTATCGGGATTTGTCGGCACATTCGGGCGGTGTTGCTGGTTTAGTTTTACCCTGTCGAAATGTCTTGTTGTACCGGGATACCGAGTCTGATCGGAACGTCTCGGGTGGAGGTCTATTCCTTCGTTGACCGTGAGAGCTTGTGATGGGCTAAGTTGGGACACCCCTGCAGGGTATTATCTTTCGAAAGCCGTGCCCGCGGTTATGTGGCAGATGGGAATTTGTTAACGTCCGGTTGTAGAAAACCCGAAGTTGACCTTAATTAAAATACATCAACCGCGTGTGTAACCGTGATGGTCTCTTTCCGGCGGAGTCCGGGAAGTGAACACGGTGTTGGAGTTATGTTTGACGTAGGTTGCTCTAGGATCACTTCTTGATCATACTTTTATCGACCGTGCTTTGCCTTCTCTTCTCGCTCTCATTTGCGTATGTTAGCCACCATATATGCTAGTCGCTTGCTGCAGCTCCACCTCATTACTCCATCCTTCCTATAAGCTTAAATAGTCTTGATCTCGCGGGTGCGAGATTGCTGAGTCCCCGTGGCTCACAGATACTTCCAAAACCAGTTTGCAGGTGCCTATGTTACCGTGCAGATGACGCAACCAAGCTCAAGGAGGAGCTCGATGAAGATCTTGCCCTTTGTGTTGTTTCGTTCTAGTTGATCAGTAGTGGAGCCCAGTTGGGGTCGATCGGGGACCTTTGTCGCATTTGGGGTTCTTCTTTTATTTTGGTTCCGTAGTCGGACCTTGATTGTATTTGGATGATGTAATGCTTTATTCATGTAATTGTGTGAAGTGGCGATTGTAAGCCAACTATGTATCTCTTTCCCTTATGTATTACATGGGTTGTGTGAAGATTACCTCACTTGCGACATTGCTTTCAATGCGGTTATGCCTCTAAGTCGTGCTTCGACACGTGGGAGATATAGCCGCATCGAGGGCGTTACACTTCCCATCTTGGAAATATTATACTGAAGATGAAGGAAAATGCCAGTTGCAGGTGTTTGTCCAGGAGTTATGTGTAAGTAATGTTATTCATGGCAATTACTTTGCTTCGTCCCATACATCCTACCTCCATGATGGTTATAATACAGGAAATTTTCCCATTTTTCTCTATAGAGAAGGACCAATTTGGAAACTCGGGATGAGGTAACCTGTGCTAATACCTCTGCTATCTTCAAGAATGCTTGGTGGCAGTATCGGAATTACCTGAAAAAAACGTACTTCACCGGCAAAGAAACTCATCAAATTCCCTTACGTTCTCCTGAGACATATTTACTGGACGATGACTGGGAACACCTTGTTCTGTACTGGTCCCGAACCAAGAATGTGGTAAGGTCTATTAGCTCATTTTCTATTTTTAAGTATTTTATTCTTGCGTCTTACTGTACTCTATTCATGTAGAACAAGTGCCTAAACCTGAAGAACAATTGTTCTAATTTAAGATTCCATTGCTATCATAGTTGAAAAAAGCGCTAGGCGTTAATTGTGCGTTTTGCCACCACCTTGCGCTTTACTGACCAAAGTGCATGCTTATGCGCAGTTATGCACAGATTATGCGTAGTTATGCGCAATGCATTTTGCCAACGCCTAGAGCCTAGGCGCGCTTAAGCGCTCGCTTAGGCACACCTTTTTTAACTATGATTGCTTTGCTCTTGTATCACTGTATTTACTGATACAAACTTATTTTTAAATTGAAGGATCCAATCGAAACTCCAATGGCACAGCAAGTATGTTCACGCATGTTTCTTTAACAGGTTTGGTCTTATCAATAGCTCTGTTGATTTCAATTCCAATTGTGTATACAGTTGACTTTCATATCATGCACATTACTAGCATCAGAACAGAGCCAATAGTGTTGTTGTACATGTAGACCCGTGGTACCCATCTGAAATCTTGTTGTGTCGTGTAGTTTCCCACGCTTTGTATTCTTTCACTGCTGCTTTGTCTTGAACTGATATGATTTGAACCGTGTCTCTATTTTGATTTGGCAAGACAATGCAGTGACCATAGGACATAGCTATATGTTTGTTTGATGTTTTTATTGTGTACTAGTACTTGGCAATAGAAGACTTGGTAGTTTAATCCTGTCCACCTTACTAATGAACTGGTTCACCGAAATGAGTTTCATATACTAGTACATGCTAAACTTGTTATGTGTCTGCTTGTTTCTTATTTTAGAATGCTGACAGAATATTGGGGAAGAGTGCCTTATTAAGCAATGGTAAAGGAAGTAATGTAGATAAGGTTCAGGATAGTGACACATCCTTGTTTGTCTCCAACAAAGCTGACAAAACAGCTAAGGAAGACTATCTTGAAGACAACGAGACAACCCCAAAGTCCTGTCTTGGTTTAGTATTCGAGTTACTGGCCACTACCGCATGCACAGCTGTGCTACGACAAGAAGCGGAAGGACCGCGGAAGTCCCTGGAGCATTCAGATGCATACTTTCTGGTGCAACAGCAAGCGTTGGAGGATTTTAGCGCCAAACAGGACAAAGCTAATCAGCTTGCTAAGCTTATTGTCAGCATGGTGGATACCCAGGATAATGTTTCTTGAGCTTTTCTGAAGTTGTTTCAGTTATGCTCTTGTTTTGCTACCGCATTTATTTGCACTGGTGGCCAATTTTGATGGCCAAGTGTATGTAATATGCTGCTTTGTTCCCTATATTTGCACTGGTGGCGAACTTTGATGCCCAGTGGATCTAATATGTGTAATAGCGGTAATAGGCTAGCCTTAATTGCTTGCTTATTTATTTCCTTATTGTCTTGTTTAGTTGTTTGCTTGTAGTCACTGCAGTTCTTTTTCTGTGTTTTTCTAGTGACCACAATAGCCTATTTTTGGTAACTAGGCCGAAATAATCATGGCAACACACGGACTGTTGTAACCATGGGCCTCCTGCAAGCCGTATGATCCATTGGCCTTCGTTCGGCCATAGGACCATTGGCCTTCTATACGGGCCATAGGATCCATCGGCCTTCTATACGGGCCTTAGGGATCAACGAGCCTTCTACGGGCCGTAGGGTCCATGGGCCTTCTACGGGCCGTACCATCCATGGGCCTCATACGGGTCGTAGGATCCATGGGCCTTCTACGGGGTGTATCATCATTTTGCCAATCACGGGCTGTACTATTCGTGGACCATAACGGGCTGTTAATAGGCCGTATTTGATAACTCTATAAAAACAACCCAACAGGTTTTTTTTGACATGAAAACGGCCCAACGTATTAATGGTTCACAAACGGCCCGATTGTAATGACGGGCTGAATTTGGCACAAGCAGAAAATGACAGTAACGGGCCGTATGTAACCGAATGCTGCAAATGAGCCCAAGAATCAACGGGCCCTAAGAAGGCCGAAAGATAACTTGGGCTGGAAACGGCCCAATGGAATAACGGGTCGTTAATGGGTATAAAGTGATACACTGTTCATTACGGGCCAGTTTCACAATGGGCCGTTAATGGGCCAAGAGTTACAAAGGTCCTCATATGGGCCAAAAGAAGTCATGGGCCACACATGGGCCGGAAGTTAAAATGGACTGAATCATATTGGACGGCCCAGATGACGCTACTGAGCCTAATTCAGATAGGGCGTAACGGGCCCTCGGTTAACGGGCAGTAAATGGGCTATATGCGAATAGGCCGTTAGTAGGCTTTCCGTGGGCCGGCCCGCCACCTTCTGACCAAGTCAAATGGGCCGACCTTTTCACAGGAATGGGCCTCTGTTGGGCTGCACCACGTGTCGACGTATCATAGGCGCCTTCTGTCCAATGAGTGGATGACATCTGTCCCAACGGTGAGCCGACACGTGTTTCCTCTAGCCAATGATGATTTTACACATGGAAAATCCCCATTGGTCGGGGCTGTTAACGGGTTATCGGATCCAAAACCCGACCCAATAGCTTAACGGCGTTCCGTTACGGTGGATGCCACGTGTCGGTCACCCTTGACGAAAGAAGTTCTGTGACGCGCGATTTATCGTCATGGAAGTGGACACTTCCGTGATGATAATTTTGGTAATGTCATGGAACACTTCTACGACAGCACAGGTATGACTATCTCGATTCTGTCATAAATTTGTCATGGATGTACATGCATGACAAAAAACGCGACCTACTGTGACAAACACGTACCATCACGGAAGTGTATTTTTTTGTAGTGGTTCCTGTTGACACGGCACCATCTCCACTATAGAGCTCCCAAACAAGAGCAGTTAGTAAGGTAGCTCCAGTGCCCAAATGGCCACTACTATCACGGCGAACCCCAACTCCACCAGTTAGTACGCCTATTTCTGTGGAGGAAGCACAACCAGCTAGTCGTAGTTTAGCATCTATCGCATTTGATGTTGTTAAATCGTATGTGCGTATCTTCCCATCTTGGAAATATTATACTGAAGATGAAGGAAAATGCCAGTTGCAGGTGTTTGTCCAGGAGTTATGTGTAAGTAATGTTATTCATGGCAATTACTTTGCTTCGTCCCATACATCCTACCTCCATGATGGTTATAATACAACAAATTTTCCCATTTTTCTCTATAGAGAAGGACCGATTTGGAAACTCGGGATGAGGTAACCTGTGCTAATACCTCTGCTATCTTCAAGAATACTTGGTGGCCGTATCGAAATTACCTGAAGAAAGCGTACTTCACTGGCAAAGAAACTCATCAAATTCCCTTACGTTCTCCTGAGACACATTTACTGGATGATGACTGGGAACACCTTGTTCTGTACTGGTCCCGAACCAAGAATGTGGTAAGGTCTATGAGCTCATTTTCTATTTTTAAGTATTTTATTCTTGCGTCTTACTGTACTCTGTTCATGTAGAACAAGTGCCTAAACCTAAAGAACAATTGTTCTAATTTAAGATTCCATTGCTATCATAGTTGAAAAAAGCGCTAGGCGTTAATTGTGCATTTTGCCACCGCCTTGTACTTTACTGACCAAAGCGCATGCTTATGCGCAGTTATGCACAGATTATGTGTAGTTATGCGCAATGCGTTTTGACAACGCCTAGAGCCTAGGCGCGCTTAAGCGCTCGCTTAGGCGCGCCTTGTTTAACTATGATTGCTTTGCTCTTGTATCACTGTATTTACTGATACGAACTTATTTTTAAATTGAGGGATCCAATCGAAACTCCAATGGCACAGCAAGTATGTTCACGCATGTTTCTTTAACAGGTTTGGTCTTATCAATAGCTCTGTTGATTTCAATTCCAATTGTGTATACAGTTGACTTTCATATCATGCACATTACTAGCATCAGAACAGAGCCAATAGTGTTGTTGTACATGTAGACTCGTGGTACCCATCTGAAATCTTGTTGTGTCGTGTAGTTTCCCACGCTTTGTATTCTTTCACTGCTGCTTTGTCTTGAACTGATATGCTTTGAACCGTGTCTCTATTTTGATTTGGCAAGACAATGCAGTGACCATAGGACATAGCTATATGTTTGTTTGATGCTTTTATTATGTACTAGTACTTGGCAATAGAAGACTTGGTAGTTCAATCCTGTCCACCTTACTAATGAACTGGTTCACCGAAATGAGTTTCATATACTAGTACATGCTAAACTTGTTATGTGTCTGCTTGTTTCTTATTTTAGAATGCTGACAGAATATTGGGGAAGAGTGCCTTATTAAGCAATGGTAAAGGAAGTAATGTAGATAAGGTTCAGGATAGTGACACATCCTTGTTTGTCTCCAACAAAGCTGATAAAACAGCTAAGGAAGACTATCTTGAAGACAACGAGACAACCCCAAAGTCCTGTCTTGGTTTAGTGTTCGAGTTACTGGCCACTACCGCATGCACAAGCTATTCAAACTCACTGTCTGAATCAGTTCGGATTCTTGAGTCTCAACTACAAGCTGAAAGACATCGATCAGCTGTGCTGCGACAAGAAGCGGAAGGACCGCGGAAGTCCCTGGAGCATTCAGATGCATACTTTCTGGTGCAACAGCAAGCGTTGGAGGATTTTAGCACCAAACAGGACAAAGCTAATCAGCTTGCTAAGCTTATTGTCAGCATGGTGGATACCCAGGATAATGTTTCTTGAGCTTTTCTGAAGTTGTTTCAGTTATGCTCTTGTTTTGCTACCGCATTTATTTGCATTGGTGGCCAATTTTGACGGCCAAGTGTATGTAATATGCTGCTTTGTTCCCTATATTTGCACTGGTGGCGAACTTTGATGCCCAGTGGATGTAATATGTGTAATAGCGGTAATAGGCTAGCCTTAATTGCTTGCTTATTTATTTCCTTATTGTCTTGCTTAGTTGTTTGCTTGTAGTCACTGCAGTTCTTTTTCTGTGTTTTTCTAGTGACCACAATAGCCTATTTTTGGTAACTAGGCCGAAATAATCATGGCAACACACGGCCTGTTGTAACCATGGGCCTCCTGCAGGCCGTATGATCCATGGGCCTTCGTTCGGCCATAGGACCATTGGCCTTCTATACGGGCCGTAGGATCCATCGGCCTTCTATACGGGCCTTAGGGATCAATGAGCCTTCTACGGGCCGTAGGGTCCATGGGCCTTCTACGGGCCGTACCATCCATGGGCCTCATACGGGCCGTAGGATCCATGGGCCTTCTACGGGGTGTATCATCATTTCGCCAATCACGGGCCATACTATTCGTGGACCATAACGGGTTGTTAATAGGCCGTATTTGATAACTCTATAAAAACAGCCTAACAGGTTTTTTTGACATGAAAACGGCCCAATGTATTAACGGTTCGCAAACGGGCCGACTGTAACGATGGGCTGAATTTGGCACAAGCAGAAAATGACAGTAACGGGCCGTATGTAACGGAATGTTGCAAATGAGCCCAAGAATCAACAGGCCCTGAGAAGGCCGAAAGATAACTTGGGCTGGAAACGGCCCAATGGAATAACGGGCCGTTAATGGGTATAAAGTGATACACTGTTCATTACGGGCCAGTTTCACAATGGGCCGTTAATGGGCCAAGAGTTACAAAGGTCCTCATATGGGCCGAAAGAAGTCATGGGCCACACATGGGCCGGAAGTTAAAATGGACTGAATCATATTGGACGGCCCAGATGATGCTACTGGGCCTAATTCAGATAGGACATAACGGGCCCTCGGTTAACGGGCAGTAAATGGGCTATATGCGAACAGGCCGTTAGAAGGCTTTCCGTGGGCCGGCCCGCCACCTTCTGACCAAGTCAAATGGGCCGACTTTTTCACAGGAATGGGCCTCTGTTGGGCTGCACCACGTGTCGACGTATCATAGGCGCCTTCTATCCAATGAGTGGATGACATCTGTCCCAACAGTGAGCCGACACGTGTTTCCTCTAGCCAATGATGATTTTACACATGGAAAATCCCCATTGGTCGGGGCTGTTAACGGGTTATCGGATCCAAAACCCGACCCGATAGCTTAACGGCGTTCTGTTACGGTGGATGCCATGTGTCGGTCACCCTTGACGAAAGAAGTTCTGTGACGCGCGATTTATCGTCATGGAAGTGGACACTTCCGTGATGATAATTTTGGTGATGTCATGGAACACTTCTATGACAGCACAGGTATGACTATCTCGATTCTGTCATAAATTTGTCATGGATGTACATGCATGACAAAAAACGCGACCTACTGTGACAAACACGTACCATCACGGAAGTGTATTTTTTTGTAGTGGTTCCTGTTGACACAGCACCATCTCCACCACAGAGCTCCCAAACAAGAGCAGTTAGTAAGGCAGCTCCAGTGCCCAAATGGCTAGTACTATCACGGCGAACCCCAAGTCCACCAGTTAGTACGCCTATTCCTGTGGAGGAAGCACAACCAGCTAGTCGTAGTTTAGCATCTATCGCATTTGATGTTGTTAAATCGTATGTGCGTATCTTCCCATCTTGGAAATATTATACTGAAGATGAAGGAAAATGCCAGTTGCAGGTGTTTGTCCAGGAGTTATGTGTAAGTAATGTTATTCATGGCAATTACTTTGCTTCGTCCCATACATCCTACCTCCATGATGGTTATAATACAACAAATTTTCCCATTTTTCTCTATAGAGAAGGACCGATTTGGAAACTCGGGATGAGGTAACCTGTGCTAATACCTCTGCTATCTTCAAGAATGCTTGGTGGCAGTATCGGAATTACCTGAAGAAAGCGTACTTCACCGGCAAAGAAACTCATCAAATTCCCTTACGTTCTCCTGAGACACATTTACTGGACGATGACTGGGAACGCCTTGTTCTGTACTGGTCCCGAACCAAGAATGTGGTAAGGTCTATGAGCTCATTTTCTATTTTTAAGTATTATATTTTTGCGTCTTATTGTACTCTGTTCATGTAGAACAAGTGCCGAAACCTGAAGAACAACTGTTCTAATTGAAGATTCCATTGCTATGATAGTTCAAAAAAGCGCTAGGCGTTAATTGTGCGTTTTGCCACCGCCTTGTGCTTTACTGACCAAAGCGCATGCTTATGCGCAGTTATGCACATATTAAGCATAGTTATGCGCAATGTGTTTTGCCAACGCCTAGAGCCTAGGCGTGCTTAAGCGCTCGCTGAGGCGCGCCTTTTTTAACTATGATTGCTTTGCTCTTGTATCACTGTATTTACTCATACAAACTTATTTTCAAATTGAAGGATCCAATCGAAACTCCAATGGCACAGCAGGTATGTTCATGCATGTTTCTTTAACAGGTTTGCTCTTATCAATAGCTCTGTTGATTTCAATTTCAATTGTGTATATAGTTGACTTGCATATCATGCACATTACTAGACTCACAACAGAGCCAATAGTGTTGTTGTACATGTAGACCCATGGTACCCATCTGAAATCTTGTTATGCCGTGTAGTTTCCCACGCTTTGTATTCTTTCACTGCTGCTTTGTCTTGAACTGGTATGATTTGAACCGTGTCTCTATTTTGATTTGGCAAGACAATGCAGTGACCATAGGACATAGATATATGTTTGTTTGATGCTTTTATTATGTACTATTACTTGGCAATAGAAGACTTGGTAGTTTAACCTGTCCACCTTACTAATGAACTGGTTCACCAAAATGAGTTTCATATACTAGTACGTGCTAAACTCGTTATGTGTCTGCTTGTTTCTTCTTTTAGAATGCTGACAGAATATTGGGGAAGAGTGCCTTATTAAGCAATGGTAAAAGAAGTAATGCAGATAAGGTTCAGGATAGTGACACATCCTTGTTGGTCTCCAACAAAGCTGATAAAATAGCTAAGGAAGACTATCTTGAAGACAGCGAGACAACCCCAAGGTCCTGTCTTGGTGTAGTGTTCGAGGTACTGGCCACTACCGCTTGCACAAGCTATTCAAACTCACTGTCTGAATCAGTTCGGTTTCTTGAGTCTCAACTACAAGCTGAAAGACATCGATCAGCTGTGCTGCGACAAGAAGCGGAAGGACTGCGGAAGTCCCTGGAGCATTCAGATGCATACTTTCTGGTGCAACAGCAAGTGTTGGAGGAATTTAGCGCCAAACATGACAAAGCTAATAAGCTTGCTAAGCTTATTGCCAGCATGGTGGATACCCAGGATAACGTTTCTTGAGCTCTTCTGAAGTTGTTTGAGTTATCCTCTTGTTTTGCTGTTGCGTTTATTTGCACTGGTGGCCAATTTTGACGGCCAGTGTATGTAATATGCTGCTTTGTTCCCTATATTTGCACTGGTGGCGAACTTTGATGCCGAGTGGATGTAATATGTGTAATAGTGGTAATAGGCTAGCGTTTATTGCTTGCTTATTTATTTCCTTATTGTCTTGTTTAGTTGTTTGCTTGTAGTCACTGCAGTTCTTTTTCTGTGTTTTTCTAGTGGCCACAATAGCCTATTTTTGGTAACTAGGCCAAAATAATCATGGCAACAAACAGACTATTGTAACCATGGGCCTCCTGCAGGCCGTATGTTCCATGGGCCTTCCTCTGGCCGTAGGATCCATTGACCTTCTATACGGGCAGTAGGATCAATTGGCCTTCTATACGGGCCTTATGATTTATGGGCCTTGTACGGGCCTTAGGATTCATGGGCTTTCTACGGGCCGTAGGGTCCATGGGCCTTCTACGGGCCGTAGGGTCTATGGGCCTTCTACGGACCGTGCGATCCATTGGCCTTCTACGGGCCGTACGATCCATGGGCCTCAGACGGGCCGTACGATCCATAGGACTTCTACGGGGCATATTATCATTTCGCCAATCATGGGCCGTACCGTTCATGGACCATAACGGGCCGTTAATAGGCCGTATTTGATAACTCTATGAAACCAGCCCAACGGTTTTTTTACATGAAAACGGCCCAAGGTATTAACGGTCCACAAACGGGCTGACTGCAACGACGGGCTGAATTTGGCCCACATGCAGAAAATGACAGTAACGGGCAGTATGTAATCGAATGCTGCAAATGAGCCCAAGAACCAATGGGCCCTGAGAAGGCCGAAAGATAACTTGGGTTGGAAATGGCCCAATGTAATAACGGGTCATTAATGGGTATAAAGTGATACACTATTCATTACGGGTCAGTTTAATAACGGGTCGTTAATGGGCCAAGAGTTACAAAGGGCCTCATATGGGCCGAAAGAAGTCATGGGACACACATGGACCGGAAGTTAAAACGGGCTGGAATCATATTGGACAGCCCAGATGACGCTACTGGGCCTAATTCGGAGAGGTCATAATGGGCCCTAAGTTAGCGGGCTGTAAATGAGCTATATGCGAACATGTCGTTAATAGGCTTTCCGTGTGCCGGCCCGCCACCTTTTGACCAAGTCAAATGGGTCGGCCTTTTCACGGGAATGGGCCTTTGTTGGGCCGTGCCACATGTCAACGTATCATAGGCGCCTTCGGTCCAATTAGTGGATGACGTCTGTCCCAATGGTGAGCCGACATGAGTTTCCTCCAGCCAATGATGATTTTACATGTGGAAAATCCCCATTGGTCGGGGCTGTTAATGGGTTATCGGATCCAAAACCAGACCCAATAGCTTAACGGCGTTCCGTTATGGTGGATGCCACGTGTGGGTCACCCTTGACGAAAGCACTTCTGTGACACGTGATTTATTGTCATGGAAGTGGACACTTCCGTGATGATAATTTTGGTAATGTCATGGAACACTTCTACGACAGCACAGGTATGACTATCTTGATTCTGTCATAAAATCGTCATGGATGTACATGCATGACAAAAAATGCGACCTATTGTGACAAACACGTATCATCACGGAAGTGTATTTTTTTGTAGTGTCTCATGCTATCCAAATTCTTTGCACCAAGTAGAAATACTACTTGTGCTTCCAAACATCCTTTAAACCAGTTTTGCCATGAGAGTCCACCATACCTACCTAAGGATTGAGTGAGATCCTTCAAGTAAGTTGTCATCGGTGCATGCAATAAAAATTTCTCTCTAAAATATGTATGATCTATTAGTGCGAAGAAAATAAGCTTTATACGAACTTGTGATGGGGAAGAAATAAAAGCGATGGACTGCATAATAAAGGTCTTTATCACAAGCGGCAATATAAAGTGACGTTCTTTTGCATTAAGATTTTCTGCATCCAACCATAAAAGCGCATGACAACCTCTGCTTCCCTCTGCAAAGGGCCTATCTTTTACTTTTATCTTCTACCCTTATACAAGAGTCATGGTGATCATCGCCTTTCCTTTTTACACTTTTTCCTTTGGCAAGCACTTTGTGTTGGAGCGATCCGGATATATATATCCACTTGGATGTAGGTTCTCATGAGTTATTATTGTTGACATTACCCTTGAGGTAAAAGTTTAGGAGGCGAAACTATAAGCCCCTATGTTTCTCTGTGTTCGATTAAGACTTTCAACCCATAAGTATCACGTGAGTGTTAGCAATTGTGAAAGATTAAATGATAGTTGAGTATGTGGAGTTTGCTAAATCAAAGCTCTGACATAGACCCTTCCTGAAAATAAGATGAATTGCAGTTGTTTGATGACTGAGAATGAAGTTTGTTAGTTTTCAAGAAAGTTTATGGTCTATGCTTTAACATGTGAATAGCTTGTTACTTGATCATGAGAAGTTTTATGAGACGAGCTACTATTATGACATATAATGATGCTAGAAAAGGTGACTGAATTTATCATTGATCAAACTTGTGCACCTGCTAGCATTCAGACTTCATAAATTCTTTCTTTTATCATTTACCTACTCGAGGACGAGCAGGAATTAAGCTTGGGGATGCTGATACGTCTCCAACGTATCTATAATTTATGAAGTATGCATGTTGTTATATTATCTGTTTTGGATGTTTAATGGGCGTTATTATACATTTTTATCTTATTTTTGGGACTAACCTATTAACCGAAGGCCCGGCCCAAGTTGCTGTTTTTCGCCTATTTTAGTGTTTCGCAGAAAAGGAATATCAAACGGAGTCCAAACGGAATGAAACCTTCGGGAGAGTTATTCTTGGAACGAACGCAATCCAGGAGACTTGGAGTAGACGTCAGGGAAGCAACAAGGTGGCCACAAGGGTCCAGGGCGCGCCCTACCCCCTGGGCACCCCCACCCTCATGGGCCCCTTGTGGCTCCCCTGACCGACTTCCTTCACCTATATATATCCATATACCCTAAAAACATCCAGTACAATAATAGATCGGGAGTTCCGCTGCCGCAAGCCTCTGTAGCCACCAAAAACCAATCGGACCCTGTTCCAGCACCCTGCCGGAGGGGGGATCCCTCACCGGTGGCCATCTTCATCATCCCGGAGCTCTCCATGACGAGGAGGGAGTAGTTCACCCTCAGGGCTGAGGCCATGTACCAGTAGCTATGTGTTTGATCTCTCTCTCTCTCGTGTTCTTGATCTTGATGTATCATGAGCTTTGCTATTATAGTTGGATCTAATGATGTTTCTCCCCTCTACTATCTTGTAATGGATTGAGTTTTCCCTTTGAAGTTATCTTATCGGATTGAGTCTTTAAGGATTTGAGAACACTTGATGTATGTCTTGCATGTGCTTATCTGTGGTGACAATGGGATATTCACATGATCTACTTGATGTATGTTTTGGTGATCAACTTGCGGGTTTAGTGACCTTGTGAACTTATGCATAGGGGTTGGCACACATTTTCGTCTTGACTCTTCGGTAGAAACTTTGGGGCACTCTTTGAAGTACTTTGTGTTGGTTGAATAGATGAATCTGAGATTGTGTGCTGCATGTCATATAATCATGTCCACGGATACTTGAGGTGACATCGGAGTATTTAGGTGACATTAGGGTTTTGGTTGATTTGTGTCTTAAGGTGTAATTCTAGTACAAACTCTATGATAGATCGAACGGAAAGAATAGCTTTGTGTTATTTTACTACGGACTCTTGAATAGATCAATCAGAAAGGATAACTTTGAGGTGGTTTCGTACCCTACAATAATCTCTTTGTTTGTTCTCCGCTTTTAGTGACTTTGGAGTGACTCTTTTTAGCATGTTGATGGATAGTTATATGATCCAGTTATGTTATTATTGTTGAGAGAACTTGCACTGGTGAAAGTATGAACCTTAGGCCTTGTTTCCTAGCATTGCAATACCGTTTGTGCTCACTTTTATCATTAGTTACCTTACTGTTTTTATAATTTCAGATTACAAAAACCTATATCTACCATCCATATTGCACTTGTATCACCATATCTTCGCCGAAGTAGTGCACCTATACAATTTACCATTGTATTAGGTGTGTTGGGGACACAAGAGACTCTTTGTTATTTGGTTGTAGGGTTGTTTGGGACCATCTTCATCCTACGCCTCCCATGGATTGATAAACCTTAGGTCATCCACTTGAGGGAAATTTTCTACTGTCCTACAAACCTCTGCACTTGGAGGCCCAACAACGTCTACAATAAGAAGGTTGTGTATTAGACATCAGTGTCTCGGTGCCAAAGGGGGAGAGAGTTTAGGGATTTGTCGAGTTGTGAGTGTGTCTTATTTGCCTTGTGTTTCTCTCTCACAAACTCTTTTGTTGTCTTTTGCTTTGGTTTAGTTTGTGCTCGTGAGACCTGGTTACCCTATCAAATGGTGTGAGACATATGCTACCCTATCTTATTATTATCTATGTATGTTGAGTACTTTGGTAGTATGTGAGTTGCATGCTTATCTGTTGTTTCTACTTTGCTCACTTACTACTCCCTTGCATCCTAGCTTATATCTCTCTGTGTATAGATGCAAGTCTTGTCGGGCTATAAAATATAGGGGGAGAGTTGATCCTAATCTGTGTACTTTGCATTCCAAAGGCACTTCTAAGTAAGTGCACACATCTAGGGGAAGCCCGTCTATACTTTGTAGTCTCTGAGGATTCGCTTATGCTCTTGTCATTTCTTTATGCAAATCCCGTGTTGTCGTCAATCCACCAAAAAGGGAGAGATTGTTAGGGCATGTCTCTCTCTAAGTGGTTTTGGTGATTGATGACAATGCATTTGTGGACTAATTGTGTGCATTGAGTATTTCAGAGATTCATTCATTGGCACGAGATGATTCATTCCCCTCGGAGCTCAAAGTGAAGACGGTGTAGTCTCTTTTGGTTCGGTTTTGGTGAACTTGAGTCATAGGAGACAATGTACTTTCAAGAGGGGGTCTGCATCGGAAAGGCTAGGGTGGAATCAACACGTACACTTCATTTTTGCACCCCCAGCTCCTTTCCTCTTCTTGGAGTTTACCGTTATCTCGGAAGTGGGGCTTGTGAGGAGCCAGCGTCGCCTCTCGTGTCGGGTTGGGCGGTAGTAGGAGCGGTAGTAGGCGCGGTAGTATCGCTCCTAAGCGGTAGTACCGCTCTACCTCCATTACTAGTACCGCTCGGGGGCCTCCTCCTCCTTTCCCCTTCTTTCCACCCTCTGTGCAAAGCTCCAGCGATACTACCGCGGGGCCTGGCGGTAGTACCGCTGCCAGGTGCGGTAGTACTTCTCCCTTTAGTGGTAGTACCGCTCTCTGCGGGCTGAGATGTGGGATAACGGTTGGATTGGTCTCCCCATGATAACAGGAGGTATTCTTCATCAAGAAGACCTACCTCTTTTCCCCCAAGCTCCATTGTTGCTCCAAAGCTCATTTTCGCCCGATCTCTCTCCCTAGCCAATCAAACTTGTTGATTTTCTAGGGATTGGTTGAGAAGGCCCGGATCTACACTTCCACCAAGAGAAATTTGATTCCCCCACTAATCCCTTACGGATCTTGTTACTCTTGGGTGTTTGATCACCCTAGATGGTTGAGGTCACCTCGGAGCCACATTCCATTGTGGTGAAGCTCCATGGTATCGTTGGGAACCTCCAATCAAGTTGTGGAGATTGCCCTAACCATGTTTGTAAAGGTTCGGTCGCCGCCTTCAAGGGCACCACTAGTGGAATCACGGCATCTCGCATTGTGTGAGGGCGTGAGGAGAATACGGTGGCCCTAGTAGCTTCTTGGGGATCATTTTGCCTCCACACCGCTCCAACGGAGATGTACTTCCCCCAAAGGGAAGGAACTTCAGTAACACATCCACGTCTCCACCGGCTCCACTTGTATCTCCTCCCTTTACTTTGTGCAAGCTATTATTGTGTTGTATCATTTGCTTGCACTTGTTGTTGTTGTTAGCATCATATAGGTTGCTCACCGAGTTGCACATCTAGACAACCTATTTGTTGCTAAACCTAATTTGTTAAGAAAAGCTAAAAATTGGTAGTTGGCTACCCCCCCCCTCTAGTCAACCATATCGATCCTTTCAATGTGGAATATCATTATACAATGATCAAAAAGCAGACATTTATACAGTTTTGTCATTCCTAAGAAGTGTATTTCAGCTTCTATGCCTCCTTGTGAATTGCATGTCATTCCAGAGGAAGAAGTCAGTGTGGAACCTACCTTTTCCACTCCTCAGTCAAAGACTTCTTCCTCCTATGCACCTGCTTTGGAAGAACATGCTTCCACAACCAATGCTTTTAACAGCCTGAAGAAAAGGAAGGAAAAGGCACCTTTGGTAGACACTGAGGTAAGGAGAAGCACTGGGTTGCAAGAACTAAGCAAAGGATTTAAGAAAAAATACTTGTGTCAATAAGAATTGTAAGGCATGTCACTGGGATCCACCACCTATTGCTGGGAAAATTGTTAAAAACTGTCTACATCCTTTTGCAGGGTGGATGCTATGGAGGTGACTGAAGAAATCCTGAACAAGCAGAAGAAGAAGAGAGGAACCAAGGTGGAAACTAGGAAGGAAGGACACAAGGAGGCACCCAAGGCCAAGGTCATCTTTAAGCCTTGAGAAGCCTAGCTAGAATTACTGCCTACAGATTGCATGATGTTTGAAATGCATGTAATATTTTGGAACATGTTTGTTTACTTTTGGCTCAAGTCTGTAATATTCCTCTCTAAACATCACAGGATCTATGGTCTATGTTGGTCATTAAGGATATATGTTTGGAAACTCTATCAGTTGCTACTTATGTCTGATGTTTTATGGAGGATGAGTGTAATTAACCCTGGTTGTGGGTGCCAATGCTTTTAAACCTGCTGGTCATGAAGAATTACCCCTTCTGATAAATGAATACAAACTGGAACATTTTGAACTTGAACATTAGAGGGATTAACTCCAAACATAAATGAACTGCCATCTCTAATAATATAGAAGAGTTTGGATGTGCTATCCTGTGTCTGTAAGAAACAAAGAGGGAAAATTTTGACGCATCTTACATCAAGATTTTTTACCCAAAAAGGATAAACAAGTTTGAATTCACCCCACTTGTGGGAGCTTCTAGTAGTCTGCTAGTTGCTTGGAATGACAATTTCTTCCAGGGGCAGAAGGTGTTTGAATTCACATTAGTCCATTCTAGAGAAACTTCGTTCTCGAAAAACATTTATGGCCCTAGCTTAGAAGAGGAAAAACTGGAATTTCTGGACTGACTCAATAACATTCAAACACCTAGTGATGTCAATTGGCTGATTTTGGGGGACTTTAATGAAGAACGGGAATAAGGAAGAGGGAATTTTCAAGAAATGTTGCAGTTCAATGAAGCAATTAGCAATCTTGGGTTGCTTGAGATTCCTCTTAGACAGAGGAGCTATACCTAGAGCAATATGCAAGCTGCCCCTCTGCTTGAAAAAAATAGATTGGATCTTTTCTTCAGAAGCCTGACTATATCATATCCTAACACTCAAGTAATTGCCCTTTCTAAGCCTATTTAAGATCACATTACATGTGTGATAAATCCCCAAATCAAACATGTTTAGATTTGAAATGATTGGCTGGAGCATGGTGATTTCAAAGAGGTAGTTAAAAAATATCTGGATTCAAGATGTGCGGGAACAATATAGTGCCAAAAGGATAACCGCAAAGTTCAAGAGATTAAGGAAAGGACTTAAAATATGCTCCAAAAATCTTTCCAATCTAGTAGCCACTATCAGAGCATGTAATGAACTTAGTTTGTTGTTTGATATAATGGAGGAGTTTAGGCCACTAAGCGATGAGGAATGGAATGGCAGATGCATAGTAAGTGAGCATTATTTGAGGCTTCTATCTTTTCAGAGAACATACTGGAAACAAAGAGCAACAATAATATGGGTTAAACTAGGAGATGAAAACACTAAGTTCTTCCAAGCAAAAGCCATAATCAAATACAAAAAGAATCATATTAGCACTCTTCAAGATGAGACTGATCAGGAGGCATCTGAACATCAAGCTAAAGTTGGTGTTTGCGGAGAGCTTTCAAGGAAAGAGTAAGCACAATAACTCCTACATTTGAATCTTTCCCTTTGAATAGCTTACTTCAAAGATATGCAGTATCATTGTTGTGGTGGCTCAACTACCACTTGACAAGGCCCTTGGTCTAGATGTTTTTAATGGACCCTTCATAAAATCATATTGGAGTATCATTGTTGGGGATTTCTATGAACTGATCAAGGATTTCTATAATGGGAATGTTAATTTGCAGAGCATTAACTCCTCATATATTATCTTATTCCCAAAAAAGATATCCCCATGCTCCCAGGAGATTGCATGCTAATATCACTTTTTAATTGCTTTATCAAGATCATTACTAAGTTATTGGAAAACAGACTACAGACTGTTATACTTCAACTTGTGCACATCAATCAATATGGTTACCTAAAATCTAGAACAATTCAAGAGTGCTTAGCCTGGGCATTTGAATATCTTCATCAATGTAATCAGTCCAAGGAAGAAATCCTAATCTTGAAACTGGACTTTGAAAAAGCTTTTAAACTTCAGAGCACCAAACAGTTTTGAACATTTTAAAGGCCAAGGGCTTTGGAAAGAGATGGATAAGCTGGATTGATAAGATTTTCAAATCTGGTACATCTACTGTGCTACTAAATGGAATACTTGAAAAAGTTGTTCGCTGTAAAAGAGGAGTAAGACAAGAGGCCCCCTCTCTCCCTTGCTTTTTGTGCTGGCTGCTGACCTCCTACAGTCCATCATTAATGAATCCATGAGGAATATGATTTTATCTCCACCTTTACAAGTGATCAGTTGCCTGACTTTCCAGGTACTCAGTATGCTTATGACACCATTGTTGTCCTCCCTACTGAGGATATGCAGCTGATGCAAATTAAAAACCTACCATCACACTTTCCTGCTCAAACTGGACTTAAAGTTAATTACAGCAAATCAATTCTAATTCCAATCAATATGGCACATCACAAAATGAATTCTATCATCAGCATTCTCCATTGTAAGGAAGGATCATTCCTCTTTCCTTACTTAGGGCTTCATCTCAGTATCAACAAGCTCAAGATTGATTCAGCCCTACGTTGCAAAGAATTGAAAGAAGAATAGTTGGATGCTCCGCTTTAGTCTCTTCATGAGTGCCTTGCTCTTCCAGTTGGGGTAAGATCAACAAATACCTTAGGCATTGCTTTCTAGAAAAAATGGATCCAAGGAAGTTTGAAATCCATGATTTCCTTGGAGACAGTCTACAAACCTAAATCTCATGAAGGACTAGGAGTGATTGACATCCAACTCCATAACAAAGCACTATTAATTAAGAACTTGCACAAGTTCTTCAACAAACAGAATCTACCTTGCACTACTGCAGGATGCTGCTAACGCAACACTACGATCAGAGACCCTTCAAGAAACTGTGTGCGATGCAATAATCGCAAACGATGGTGTCAGAGAACCGTCTAAAATGTGCAAAACATTTGTGATGATGGATACATCAAACACGGTTCAAATTTTAGTTGCGTATGCGATGCAGGGCACACGGTTCGGTTCAATTAACTGTTTGCGATGAGGAGGAACAAAAGAAATGGGCAGCCATATGAAGGCGTGTGTGATACATAACATACGTTTCACTTGGATGAACTGTTTGTGATTAGGCAACACAAAAGAAACGGTCAGGCAGATCAAGGTGTGTGTGCGATATACAGCATGTGGCTCACTCGGATGAACTGTTTGTGTTGAGACAAGAGAACAGAAATGGTTCAATATAATAAGATGTGTGTGATACGCGGCAAACAGGTGTGTAATCAGAAATGTGTGGGAAGACCGATAACAACATAGATGATTCATATTAACAAGCCATGTGTGTTGTGAGCAAACGATTGTTGGTATACAATTGTCAGTGATTGATGAAATCATCACCGATGGGTTCCGTTGTTTAGTCTGTGTGCGATGTGATTTGCTATGTCTACAGAGCATCAACAAATATACTTAAAAAGACAGCATTGCATAACCAAATTAAGCATACAATTAGACAAGTGCCTACACAGATAACATTTTCACACACCAAAGTAAGCAATTACATGCATACTAAACTAGGAGAAATGAGGATCTAATCATCTACTTCTTGTTGCGACGATGCTTGCCATTGCTCTACTTACGGCTGGATCCCTTGCCATTTTGGGGAAGGAGGCGCTTCCTCATATCAATGATCCGCATGTACATGTCGTAGCATGTGTACGCCTCCTTGGCCGCGTACTCGACGTGATCTTTATCGAGTTTCTCCATCCAGGCCGAGTGCCAGACACGCTTGTCGTTGGAGCAGGAATCCTTCATGTCTCTGTAGTAGGGGTCGATGATGGCCTCGGCAAGGTGAACCAATGAGTCCTTCTCATGCTCCTTGCTGCCCCAAATCTTGTATTAGCCCTGGATGTCGACAAGATTCTGGCAGGCGATGCCCGAATTCTTGAGCACCTTGACATCGTTGGTGATGTCGACCGTAGCGAACATGTAGTGGGGGCTATTGACAAACTTGGCAAAATGCTCGCAAGGCCTTGTGGCCAGGCAGTAGTGGTAGACGAGGACGTGGTGGCCCACGCACATCTGGGCAACGACGACCTTGGGACGAGACCCGGCATGAGCGCGGGTGTGCTCGATGTCGAACCCTGCCACCATGTACTTCTCGTCGGCAAGCAACAGCTCCATGATGCAGATGGAGTGCTCCACCCAGATCGGGTGGTTGGTGTACACTACTGAGATCTCGTCGAACCTTTGGTGGGTGTCCACAATGGCATGGATGGTGAACTGCTACTCGTCGTCGGCAGCCGCTTGGAGCGCCATTGGAGCCACACAGGATACTCTCTAAGAATTTGTCATGGTTGGTGTGCTTCTTGCAATGGTGGGGCGCGATCGAAAGGTTGAAGAGACACAAGGGTTAAATAGTCGTTGTAACAAATGGGGGCCAGTCGGCCTGTAATCGTCACGTCTTGTCACGGCGTTCATAGCGGAGGATTCCAGTGCACGCTTGACAACACCTCACCGTAGTGAGGATTCCAGTGCATGCTTGACAACACTGCACCGCAGTTTGACCACGCGTGGGCTCGAAGAGGCGCCAAATGTATCGTCGGTGAGCCTGTTCCCACGTCGGCACAATTTACCACGCAAGCTTTCCGCCCGGCTTGGTCTGCCACGCGTCGGCTAGAAAAGGGACAAATCGTGGGCGTTTATTGGCAAAAAGCTTTGTAAAAACAAAGTGTGTGGAATGACTTCGGTCGTAAGTTTACCCGTCAGTGATGAGGTCAAAGTTACACAGAAGGGTGATGATGGACACTCGAGTGCGATAATTAATTCTGCGCTCTAAAGGGCACACGGTGGAAGAAACCAACTATGTGCAACAATGTCCAAGATCGCAGTCGAGCTAGCTATACAAATCATGTGCTGTGAGATCGACAAGGTAAACAAATTCGAGAATAGTTAATAAAATCAAATCAAAGACCATTGCATATTAAGTTCGAAATAGTGCTACCAATATACGAGTCTCATACGATGCCATTTCAACGATGGTACCACAAAGGCTTGAAATATTACAAGGTTCAAATTCCAGAGTTATATGGCTCAAATTCGAAGATTACAAGGTTCAAACTGATATTAGAAATGAAATTCAGCTCATCATCTGCAAACACTTGTGTTGGTCCGCTGAACATGGATATTAGAGAGGTTCAAACTAATATTACCACTTCTAAGTCTGGTTTCGAAACCTCACAACTTTTGCAAAGGGGTCAGCCACTAAGAAGTCATGTATGGGGTTGACACGATGAGTTCCGATTACTCTGTCATCTGAAGTTGCAAAATGAAATTTTGCATTTTTGGAGCCTATTCCATTCTGCCGCAGGCGCCGGTGTTGATCAACAAACCATTCATTTTTCCGAAATAAATGTAAGGCAAACCTCATTACCTTCAGCACCCTTGCTCTGACAACAAAGAACCTGGCGAATATAATCTCCAGTAAGGTCCCTCGGTAGGAGTTCAAATTAATTTCTGAGAGATGCAGATCTAGGCATTCGACGTGATTGTTATATTATATCACATTATCCACTACTGGGCCTAATCTCATCTGCAAACGAAGAAAAGGTGTTAGTGCCTAGATGCAGTTTTGAACACTACTACAGGCCTATTTGGTTTGCAGGATTTGTAAAATGCACTAACATGTCATCTTTGATCTGACATGATTAACATGGGCATTAACATGCCATCTTCCATCTTCACAAGATGTTGGAGTGGATGAAAAGTTCCATAAGGAAACTAGTATAGATTAATCCAAAGGAGAAACCCATATGGATTGTAACCATATGGATCAAGCATTGTCATTGTAAACTTGGAAAAGGAGACATGTATGTACTGAAATCCTCCAAAAGAATCCTTCAGAAATTGTAGTACATTGTCATTGTAAACATGGAAAAAGGTGTCACAAATTGAACTACCTTATGGTTAACATTTAATAGGAAAGGAACATCACCTTGATATATAGCTTCTCCAAACACATAAAGCATCTCAGGAAAGTGACATCTTGCTCCAGGTTGGGGCCGATAGATTCTAGTGCCAAGACCTTCACTGTGCGCAGTTTTGCGGTCAGGCTTGTCGGAATCATTTTCTGAATGACATACAAAAAAACATCTTCAAAATTAGAAATAATGTTAATTTGTAGAAGGAGAGGTAGAAGGCGGCTATTGTACCTGAATGGGTGTGGATCCAATAACAAGTTCTGAGTATTTGTCAAACGAGTAGCCTAGCACTGTCAATTTCGGCGTAGAAATGACATTAATTCTTGTTGGACCTACTTGATCAAGTACAAGTAATCTCTCAAGTGCAGGTGTGTCCTAAATGACCATACCGTGGTACACATCTTTTGATGTCTTCCTGTCGAACCAGTAACACACATAAATAGTCCAGAGAGTCATGGAGGTGATGTGGAATGTACTCAACCCGTTGATCGCCTGAAGACGAAGGTACTTGAGTGCAGTACAGCCATGGAGCAGGCGCTCCATGTCACCATTTGAGAGGCAGACGACGACGAGCTCGAGGTGCTTCAGTTGTGGAAGAATAAGAGCGGGCACGTCATTAGGGGGGGGGCAGTTCCTGAACTTGGCGACGCGCAGCATGAGTGCGAGCGGAGCGCGGACGTTGGCAGTGAGTGCATATGCCCATCATCAAAAGTGAGCTCCTCGAGCTGATCTAGGGCGGGGGATCCGAACCAGTCATCAAGCTTGGCTCGGTCCCTGTCGTTGGAACGGAACTTGCCCATTCTAAGGCCTCTGCTTGGGCCAGGGTGACTGCCGAGGATCTTGGAGAACGCATCCAACCTTTTGTGATAACCATGGCAGAGCTCGTGGGTGTCGATGAGGTAGAGAGGGGTGAAGTTCCATAGGGGCGCCACCACCGTGAAAGAACGATTGTCCGCGCCCCACATTTGATTGGGAGGAGGGAGATGATGGCTGTCAACATATCATCGGGGAGGCTGCTGATGAAGTCTATGCCTACTGGAGTCACTTGCGGTTCTAGCTTGCCCCGCCTCCGCTTGTTGGCAGGCCCGTTCTCCACCTCTGGAGTCTCCTTGTCAGCGGCGCTTTCTGATAGAAATGAGAGTATAGGGAATATTTAGTTAAAACATGGCAATAGAAAAGTGTATTGGTAACTAGAAGTTATTAGGTAGGAATATAGTAAGAAAAGGGAATAACAGTTGGTTGCTTAAATACTACACAATTCATTTAACATTGCTAGGTAAGCCAACATGCAGATAGTTGAAAAGAAAACTTACTTTGAACAAACTCAGGACGGATGATTTTGTCGGGGAAGTTAGCATATATCTCATGAACAGGCTCTTTTATGTGCAGTCCAATTTTAGTGCCAGCTTTCAGTACATAAAACCTAGAAATTTCTTTACAAAAGCTAGTGCCAAAATAGGAGTCACCACGTTCATCAAGTAATACAGTATCAACGATTGTAAATCCATGGTTTGTGTGCAGTATGACATCCGTGTAGCCTTGATCTATGTAAAGGGAAAAATTGTGCACTTCATAGTCTATTGCATAGCAATGGATGCGCTGCAGAAAATGGTAGGATTGTTAAAGAAAATATGGTAACATGCAAATATGGAGCCAAATTGAAAGAACTGTACATCAGTTGAAATCGAAGGACAAAAATCTATAATTAAACAGATAGGGTAAACATGATGTCATGGAAATATGAGAGTAATTGAAAGAACAATACATCATTAATTTGCCTAATATAGAAAGAAGAGGGGGGGAAATCCCCTTTGGCGTATATGGTGCATGTGGCACCTTTTATACAAATGTAGCAATATTTAGAATATCTTTAGGAAAGTAGGCCATGCCAACCGATTTACGGTGAGATTGAACATACCGCGCACATGCTCAAGTCATCTGGTACGATGAGATGGAATCTCTGGCGGAGGTCACAAGGTCATGATATGCTGGAGCACTGTACACTCTATGAATGAAAGAAAACCCTCAAATCAGCATGAATAAAAATGAATTCATGACGATTTCCGCCGGGTGATTATAGGAGGCAGAAGAACTGGGATGAGAGATGAGATAATATCTCATTAAATTAGTTACCTTGTCATCCATGAGAAAAAACCCTCAGTACGGCAGATTCCCCAACCGAGCGGAGTTGGGTCGACCGCGAGCAGCGTCGAGAAAGTCGATGGCGATAGGCGGCGGCAAGCAGAAGTGGCGAAATGTGGTGGGGTTTCCTGGCAGCCTCGCGGCGGCAGTAGGCGTCGAGCTAAGTGGTTACCGCCGTGATAGGCTATGCCAAACATAGACGCGGAGGAGCTTGTGCAGGTGTGAAAGGGGACCGGGGGCATGGGGTGGCGGGCGAGGTGAGGGTTTTTGTGACGTGGGGATGGTGAGGTTTTTTTAATTGGGTGGTGAGGGTTTTCTGTCCCACAAAGAATTTCGGAGGCAGCGGTTTGCTAGAGCCAACCGTGTGTGATTGACGCAAGAAGCAAAACGAAAGCCATTGCACATGGTTCCAATTTTGGGAACTGTGTGTGATTGAAGCAACAGGCAAAATGAAAGTCATTGCACACGGAAATTTTAGCAACCGTGTGTGATTGATGTACTACCTCCATCCTGGTTTATTGGTCCCCTCTGTAATTTGTACCAAATTTCAACCAAATATTTGACTAAGAAATGTTTATGCATGTCACCAAAAATTATATCATTGAACACTATGTTCAAATACGCATCCAAGGATATAATTTTTGCTGACCTGCACTAGCATTTTGTCAGTCAAATCTTTGGTCAACATTTAACACAAATTACAAAGGGGACCAATAAACGAGGACAGAGGTAGATTCCAGCAACCGAACTGATTGCATCCATATCCCACAGTTAAACATAAGTAAACATAGATTAAACATACTCAGACATAGATAATAAGCTTACACGTACACAAGCATAGTTCAATCGTCATTAAGCATGCTCAAGCGTACATAGTTCGATCCCACATCTCATCTCACAAGCTAGCACAATCTCGAAGCTTCTCCAGGTACTCGGCGTACGCGCCGTGCTCCACCCTCCGAGCATACTTCTGCTTGAAGGAGCCAACAACCCGTCCTCTTGCATGAGCCACAACACTTTGATACGCGTCATGAAGCTTGTGGTAGCCGCCGTTCCAGGTCCTAATACGCCTGTTATGCATTCCTGCATAAAGTTGCCTCAGGATTTGCCTATTGTACCTCCTCTGGACATCTTCATCTTCGTTGTCCACATCGTCAAACAACACCTATACAAATAGTAAAAAAATGTAGCGTCAAATTAATGGTTACAAACTAATCTCTAGCGAACATTTGGCAGTTGCCAAAAATTGGCATCAAATCAACGATTACATGTCGTGAAGTAGGATTAGGAATTTATGGGTATTTATTTATACATATCCAAATATTATGGTTCGATTTTTAAGCACATTCGTCTATGTACAGACCAATCTTGAAGAAAATAATGGCACAAACATATGTAGGTCATTCAAAATCAATTTTCAAGTCCTGGCTAGGAGTTATTAGCACGAACACTAACCCTAGTCGGATTACTAGTAGAAATCATTTCCATAGATGAAACAACTAATCACTTATCACTTGTACAATTCAAACAATCAATACACTACACGGATCTAACGAAACTTACTCAGATTTCATGGATTGGGAGAACATAACCATAGGATTTCTATTCCAAAAAGGGGGAGGCAGGAGTAACCATAGAAACCGTTGGATCTATTTGACACATAAATGGGTATAGATGACTAACCTGTTTTCCGTCGTCGTTGGAGTCGTCGCCAGAGTGGTCGTCGGAGTCGTCGCCCGAGTCATCACCAGAGTCGGTGTGGAACTCCACCTCCGGCTGTGGAAGCTCGACGCCATCCACGATGTCAGGTTGCAATGATAACTTGCCAGCGGTGATGGCAACCTCTGTCTTCATCTCCACGCTGTGCTCCGGTGCTTTAGCAGCCCCGATGTCGCCACTCCCTCCGATGGGGCACTTCGGCGACATCCTCATACACTAACGGCTTTGATGACTAAGAGCGGCATCGAGGATGCAAGCGGAGAGAGGGGATTGTGTGTGTGGCGAGGATGGGGGGTGCGGCTGCTCGGGCGCACCATTAATATGGAGTAGTGGGAGTATTCGAAGAGAGGCGAGCGGCAGTCAAACCGCTGGCTCGCCTCCCGATGAGCCTACGCACTGGACTGCTGGCATGCCTACCGTCATTTCACGCAGCTACTCGCACGCCTCCCGATGACACTGTGCAGCGAGCATGCCTCCGTCAATTCACACACATGCACACACAGCTCCCGGTCTTCCTGCGCGGCGAACTACTCGCATGCGTCCCGTCAACTCATGCCCGCTCGCACGGTACACGGGTTGCGTGGCGGCACATATATTGTTTTTCTATTTGGATGATTAATGATGCCGCTTTATTTTTTGCTTAACCGAAGCATGGCACGTATTCATTGTTGGTCTAACGCTCACAATTTGAATAAATACTCCGTTTGGGATATTGGTTCCCAATTATTAATAATCTCCCGTTTGTAATTAGATGAAGATTACATCAAAACTGGTCTCAAATTTGACCCAAAAAAGTACAATGCAACTTTGTATTGGTGTCCATATGACAACATGATAAGTTTCATGAACTTCAAATAAGTTTTGGATATACTAGAATTTAAAAACCAAGATTCTCATTGTTTGAAATTTGTTGCACGGGGAGTAAACATGCACCCAGTGAGACACATGTGTTTTTGCAATCCATTTAGGTGCACTGTCACGTGTGCATGTAGCTCGAATTTGATTTTTCCACATTATACTCGTAGAAGATTAATCAATTAATGTACTAAAACGTCTTAATGATCTCTGATATTTTTTGAAATTAAAATGTCCCTCCTTTGGTAACATATATATGTTCACCGAGGGATGATTAATTTAACATGCATCGTAGTTGCAGTGGATTCGCGGTGTGTGTGTGGGTGTGTGCGTCTGGGGGTGGCGAGTGGCTCGCAGTACACTACAAGTTGTGAGCCACCGTGTGGGTTGGCCGTTTTGTTAGGCAGGCCGGTGCCACATCAGAGTCGTGAATTCGTAATTTAAAATATTACACAACACTTCCATACATATATGTTTTGGCCACATGCAGTCAATGGTTGTCCTACACGACACTCGATACTGGCGTATGATGCTTTCTGTGGGCTCGCGAGGTCGTCATCCATCACTTTGATAAACAGCCGGTAGTGAGGTTAATTTGACCAGCAAGGTAGAATCTTTTTTGTTTGTGTTATGGTGGTATGTAGTACGTGTCGAAGAGGTGGGTGGGGACTAGCATATATATGTATACTATATGTGTGCGTCCGTCAACAAGTACACCTCACTCAGTGTCGGGACTTTGTCATTTCCGAGGCACGTGACACATCAAAATGTGAAAATAGCTATTCAAACATCACACAACACCTCTTTGCGCCACATGCATGCAGGCGGTGGTTATCCTAGCTAGGACACTCACTTGTGATGCTTCCATCTATGGGCCCACGAGGCCATCGTCAATGCATGTGCATCACTTGGACCTACATCGGGAGAGGCTAATTAATTTCACCATCGATGAGGATTCTTTTTGGGTTGTATTACGGTAGGAGCATATAATATGCGTCGAAGAGGGGGAAGGGGACCATCATATGTAGTACGCTTCATGAACCTTGCTCTGTGTGGGTGCATGGTTTACGGTTTTTGAGGCATGTGTGGCACATCAAAGTTGTGCATTTTATGTATTATATTCAACATATGTTTGGCCCACTTGCAAAGCGATGGTGGTTGTCCTCTCACACCCACTTAAGCGGTTATCAGCGATATCAATGCTTTCCATTTGTGGGCCCGCTTGGTCCATCACTACTTTTTGCCTGACAACGAGAGTGGTTAATTTGACTTAGAGGGTTTTTTTTGCTTGTAAATACAATATATATATATATATAGGGCTGGACTATTTTGTTACCGGTAACAGAATATTATTTTGTTTCCCTCGGTCCCTATAAGGGCGCGACGCGCAGACGACAGGAGAAACTCCCCGACCCGTCCCCAATCTAGCCCGCCTCCTACCGCTGGAGGCAACCGTCGCGGGCGAGCGAGCGACGGTGGCAGCCGGAGCGAGGGAGCCCGCGGCGCCGTGACGGGTAGCTCCTCCGACACACGCGCTGCCGCCGGCTGGCCGTCCGCACGCCTCACCGCCGACGGGCTCGTCAGCCCCTCCCCGCGCGCCTTCCCTCCGACGGGCGCCGCTCCCTCCATGCGCACCTCCCCATCGACGGCTACCGTGGCCCGTCCCTGCCTTCGGCGGCTGCCGCGCGCCGTCCCAGCCTCCCTCCGCCGTCGCGCACCGCAATCCCTACCCTGCGCCGCCATCCTGAGCCCCTCCGCCGTGCGCCGCCACTCCGAGCCCCGCCGCCCTGCGCCTGTCAACCCCGCCTTGCGCGGCATCCTACCGGCCGGACCAGTCGCCGGCCGAATCCAGCCGCGCTCCCGAGCTTCGTCTTCTTCCTCGCCGAGACACGCGACAGCCACCCCAGTTCGGGCGTAGTAAGTACCTCAGTACAAGTTAAAAATGGTGGTCCGTTTGGAATAAAAGAAATGGCCGAAATTCAGATTGTAAAAATTCAAGCAAAAAAAGAAACCCCATGAAAATCCTGCTTAGTAAGTACCTCAGTACAAGTCGTAAAATGAGAGAAGTTCAGAACATCGTTGTCAAAAATATGTTGAGTTCAAAAAAAAGAAGTGTACAGACTGTAGTTTAGCATTTGATAATTGTTTGCAACATGTACAACATGTGGATGATTATGTAATTGTTTTCATTCGTTATCATATGTCCAACAGTTCAGTATATATTTTATAATCAGTTGAAAGGACATATCAAATTCGGTATGGATTGTTGCATCAATGGTTACTATCACAAAACACAAAAACATTTCTTGGAGAAGAAAATTCAGCTAATTCAAGTATATAAACCATGCAAGTTTGGTGATGATGACACATCGAAACACATTTTAAACTAAACCTAAAAGTTACATTTCTACAAGTTCAAGTGATCAACCCCCTGAACATTCCGTATTGTGAAAAATAGCTCAGTACAAACACACACATATGTCAGTACGAGTACTTTGTTTATCAGACGGGAAAAGAACAGGATGTGTCTTGCCGTATTGAAAACTTTTTAAATAAATACAAAATAAAGTCTAGTATGTGGAAACATGCTCAGTACAAAATCATATAGACATCCGTTCAAGTACTTTTTTGGAACCATTCAAAACTACTGTGAAAAATACCTCAGTACAAACACACAAATATATCAGTACGAGTACTCTATTTTTTGGAGGAAAAACACCATGATCGGTCTCACCGTAATCCAAATTACTCTACAACGGCTGCAAATATGAGAAACCGTTCAGCATGACTAAGTTTCACATTTTTGATAGCTATCCAACGGTATATTATTTGCCCCATTTCGACAAACTTTTAAAAAAATCGCGTTTAAAATCAAATTTGACCATATTCGAATTCGTTTTTAAACCATAAGGAATTAGAAAAACATTTCAATACACGAAAGTTGTGCATTTTCCGTAGCTTTCCAACACCGTATTATTTGCGTCAATCCGACAAACCGTTTGCAAAAAAAATGCGAAAATACGTTTCGCCAAGAATTTCATCGTTTTTCAAATTACTTTTAAATCATATAGAACTAGAAAAAACAATACATATATGGAAGATGCGGATTTTCACCAGCTTTCCAACGCCATCTTATTTGCTCAACTCCGACAAACCGTTTGAAAATTGAGTCAAAAATACGATTCACATTTTTGGTTTTGAAAAAAACGGTTTTTTCAAAACTGCTCTTAAACCATAATGGTTTTGCAAAAACGTTCAATCTACTTGAAATATGGTTGTCAAGAGCTTTCCAGAGATATACTACACTCCCCGTTCGACAAAAAAATTACAAAAAGTTTTTGAACTAAAGAAGACGATCTGTTAAACACAACTGAAAGCATCAGTTCAACTTCTTCGAAAACATCAGTACGACCACCTGAAACCGTCAGTTCAAAAAGGGTAACAGAATAGCCCAGATGTATACATATATATATATATGAGCACACACGCATGCATGTCTACGCATGAATCCCTCCCATCGATTCGAAGTGGCTAGTACAATGACACGTCATGAACCGATCTCACTCTGTGTGGGGAGAGTGTACGATTTTCGACGCACACGCCACATCAATGTTGTGAAATGGTATTCAAACATGCATGCACGCATCACCTCCATACATATGCATGTACTAGTTGTCTTCGAAAGGTATACTCCCTCGCATAGTTATCGGTGACAAGCCTATATATTTGTGGGCCCGCGTGGACATCCATGATCACCTTGACCGACAACAAGATAGATCTCCATGGCGGATTCTTCATTTAGTTCATGTTATCATAGTATAGGTCATGGTGAGATTCAGACCTAATTAAAGTTTGAGCGCATATACTATGCAGGCATGCATGCATGAATCCCCGTCATCGGCTTGAAGTGTGGTGTAACATACATATGCATCATCAACCTAACCCTCACTCGGTGTGGGGATTTCTAGTTCGAAATCACGGTGCCACATCAAAGTTGTTCCATTGTGTACTAAAAACACACCTGATCCATACATATGTTTGGGCCACATGCATGCAATGGTTGTCTTCGGGGACTAGCTAGCTACTTGCGTGATTATTGGCGAGCTAGCCTATCTGGGTCGCATGGACGACCATCACTTTGACCAGCAACAAGAGAGAGGTTGTACAACCAAGGTGGATTATTCTTTGTCCATTTTACGTTCAATCTTGGTGAGATGCCTGTCTGGCCCGCCGACTTAAAAGTGTGTGGGGGGGATGGCTGGGGGGCTGCTACTTTGCACTTCTCTAGGTGAACCTCGGTTGGAGGGGGCATCATAGCTTAGGATTCCCTTCATGCCTACATGAGGGGGGGCTTCTAGCTACTTCGCAGTTTGCTAGGTGAACCACGGTTGGGGGGCATCCATTCATAGCTTAGGATTCCCTTCATGCTGACACGAGGGGGGGCTGCTAGCTTCTTTGCACTTTGCTAGGTGAGCCTCGGTTGGCGGGGGGCATGCATTCATAGCTTAGGATTCCCTTCGTGCCGACATTAGGGGGGGCTGCTAGCTACTTTGCAGTTTGCTAGGTGAACCATGGTTGGGGGGCATCCATTCATAGCTTAGGATTCCCTTTGTGCCGACACGAGGGAGGGGGGGTCTGCTAGCTACTTCGCACTTTGCTAGGTGAGCCTCAGTTGGGGCGGGGGGGGGGGGGGGGCGGGGCATGCATTCATAGCTTAGGATTCCCTTTGTGCCGACACGAGGGGGGGCAAGCAATATCATGCGCTTTGTGAGATAGGTGCGACATCGAAGTTGCATTTGGTATTTGAAAATCAAACCACCCTTTTCATACATATAAATTTGGTCCACATGCAAGTGTGTTCGTGTTCTGACCCTCTCTCGCGTCATTTTTCGCCAAATTTATGAACATTAGACAAGTCGGATGACGCAACAGACACGATTCACTCAAGGGTTCCACGAGGCTCCTCCTTTGAAAAATATATGCCCGCCTCAAGGGTTTTTCTGTTTCATAACACAAGGTTGTTATCTCCGGACCGTGTGCGATGTTTTTTCTTCCCAGTCCCACCTGCATCCCTAGAAAATAGTTGCCTGCCTCGAGGAGGATTTTTGTGTTTCATAACACACGGTTGTTATCTCGGACCGCGTGCGATGTTTCTTGTTCTCAATCCCGCCTGCCCCTAGAAAATATCTGCCCGCCTCAAGGGTTTTTCTGTTTCATAACACACAGTTGTTATCTCTGGACCATGTGGGATGCACCATCATCAAAATTTTCATTAGCCCCGGCATTTCACTCCCGCGTTTGACTCCCGCGTTGTAAAAATTTTAGTACCCACGTCAATTCCTCAAACACACCCCCCCCCCCCCCCCCCTCCTCACACACACACACCAAAACCTCCTCGGGCGCGTACACACACACACACTCCCTCACTCGAAACCCTAGCAAGGTCCCCCCCCCCCCCCGCTGCCGCCGCGAGACCTCCATTGTCAACATCTGCTGGTTTGCCAGTGCAGCTTACCCACCGATCTCCATACCAAGGCCGCCCTGAGTTTCTTAGATGATGCCTGCCAAACGCCCCTTTTCCCCCAGATCCCCATCCCCATCCCCCACTCCAGAGCATCGCAGCCTAAGCCCGACTACGCTTCCCATGGAGCTCGAGGAGCGACTGGCCCAAAAGAGGTGTATCGCGGTCTCTTCGTCCGACGTCGCCGAGGAAGCTGACGACAATTACTAGTGGTAGGAACTCAAGAAGCGTGCTAGAGTATGCGGGCATGTCTCTTCCACCGACTACGACATCGAGGTCATGGACAGCGATGGCCTGAGGCGGGCTATGTCACAAGTTAAGTGGTCCACCCCAACCCCTCGGGTTCAACCGGCATCGATCTCATGCATGGCCCCGCTGCTGATCTCCTCTGGCTCGCTGTCAACAACTTGCCATCCTACATCGCCATCGAGCCCCTTTTGTCCTTTCTGAAGGACACCTTATGTGATGCTAGGTTGGGATCCACAGCTTCCAAGTCAGACCTCATCGACGGCGACCACGAGGAGGGTACCCTCTCTGGCTCTTCCAAGGGGAAAGAGCACATCTGCTCTTCCAAGGGGAAAGAGCACATCTGCTCTTCCAAGGGGAAAGAGCATGTCTGTGACATCAGGGAGGGCACCCTACAGTCGTGCTCTTCCAAGGGAAAGGAGTCCATTGATGACCCACAAGTATAGGGGATCTATCTAGTCCTTTCGATAAGTAAGAGTGTCGAACCCAACGAGGAGCAGAAGGAAATGATAAGCGGTTTTCAGCAAGGTATTCTCTGCAAGTATTGAAATAAGTGGTAACAGAAAGTTTTGTGATAGGATAAATTGTAACGAGCAACAAGTAACAAAAGTAAATGAAGTGCAGCAAGGTGGCCCAATCCTTTTTGTAGCAAAGGACAAGCCTGGACAAACTCTTATAAAAGGAAAAGCGCTCCCAAGGACACATGGGAATATCGTCAAGCTAATTTTCATCACGCTCATATGATTCGCGTTCGGTACTTTGATAATTTGATATGTGGGTGGACCGGTGCTTGCGTACTGCCCTTACTTGGACAAGCATCCCACTTATGATTAACCTCTATTGCAAGCATCCGCAACTACAACAAAAGTATTAAGGTAAACCTAACCATAGCATGAAACATGTGGATCCAAATCAGCCCCTTACGAAGCAACGCATAAACTAGGGTTTAAGCTTCTGTCACTCTAGCAACCCATCATCTACTTATTACTTACCAATGCCTTCCTCTAGGCCCAAATAATGGTGAAGTGTTATGTAGTCGACGTTCACATAACACCACTAGAGGTTAAACAACATACATATCATCAAAATATCGAATAGCAAGACTTCTCCCTTGTCCTCAGGAACAAATGTAATTACTCACAAAGCATATTCATGTTCATAATCAGAGGGGTAATAATATGCATAAACGATCTGAACATATGGTCTTCCACCAAATAAACCAACTAGCATCAACTACAAAGAGTAATCAACACTACTAGCAACCTACTAGCACCAATCCCGGACTTGGAGACAAGAATTGGATACAAGAGATGAACTAGGGTTTGGAGATGAGATGGTGCTAGTGAAGATGTTGATGGAGATTGCCCTCTCCCGATGATAGGAGCGTTGGTGATGATGATGGTGATGATTTCCCCCTCCCGGAGGGAAGTGTCCCCGGCAGAAAAGCTCTACATGAGCCCTAGATTGGTTCTGCCAAGGTTCCGCCTCGTGGCGGCGGAGTCTCATCCCGAAAGGTTCTCTCTTTTTTTTCTCATCGAAAGACTTCATATAGGAGAAGATGGGCGTCGGAGAGCCACCAGGGGGCCCACGAGGTAGGGGGGCGCGCCCAGGGGGGCGCCCCCCACCCTCGTGAGCAGGGTGTGGGCCCCTTGGCCTTCATCTTTGGCGATGATTTTTCTTTATTTATTCTAAGGTATTCCATGGAGTTTCAGGACTTTTGGAGTTCCGCAGAATAGTCCTTCAATATTTGCTCCTTTTCCAGCCAAGAATTCCAGATGCCGGCATTCTCCCTCTTCATGTAAACCTTGTAAAATAAGAGAGAATAGCCATAAGTATCGTGACATAACGTGAAATGACAGCCCATAATGCAATAGATATTATCATAAAGGCATGATGCAACATGGACGTATCAACTCCCCCAAGCTTAGACCTCGCTTGTCCTCAAGCGAAAAGCCGATAACAATAAATATGTCCTCATGTTTAGAGGTAGAGGCGTCGATAAAAATAAAATACAGACATGAAGGCAACATGATTATTTCATAACAGCAACATAAATAGATTTTGTCATATGATTACTCATGTTCAAGTAATGACCTATTCACAAAGCCAAAGCATGAATCAGAACATTATTGGGCACTAACAATTATAATCTCAGTCATTGAAGCAATTGCAATTTATCATAACATCGGAAAGAGTCTATGTCAGAGCTTAAAAGCAAGTCCACATACTCAACTATCATTTAGTCCTTCATAATTGCTAGCACTCACGCGATACTTGTGGTTACGGAGTTTTAGTCGGACACAGAGAAAGATAGGGGCTTATAGTTTTGCCCCACAAGCTTTACCTCAAGGGTAATGTCAACAATAATAATGTGTGCTCCCCCACATCCAATTAGATATGTATATCATACTCTTTCCAACATGCTGAGTTTGCTAAAGGATAAAATGAAAAAGGAATGGTGAGGATCACCGTGACTCTTGTAAGGTAGAGGATAATAATAAAAGATAGGCCCTTCGCAGAGGGAAGCAGAGGTTGTCATGCGCGTTTAGGGTTGATGCACAAAATCTTAATGCAAAAGAACGTCACTTTATATTGCCCCTTGCATGTGAACCTTTATTATGCAGTCCGTCGCTTTTATTGCGTCCACAACAAGTTCGTACAAAGCTTATTTCTCTACATTAATAAGTCATGCATATTTAGAGAGCAATTTTTATTGCTTGCACCGATGACAACTTACTTGAAGGATCTTACTCAATCCATAGGTAGATATGGTGGACTCTCATGGCAAAACTGGTTTAAGGGTGTTTGGAAGCACAAGTAGTATTTCTACTTGGTGCTAAGAATTTGGCCAGCATGAGGGGAAAGGCAAGCTCAACACGGTAGAGGATCCATGACAACATACTTTATCTCGAATGTAAGAAAACATAACTCATTATGTTGTCTTCCTTGTCCAACTTCAACTCTTTAGCATGTCATATTTTAATGAGTGCTCCCAACCATAAAAGTTGTCAATGACAATATATCTATATGTGAAACCTCTCTTTCCTTATTACTTCCTATTAAATTCAACGATGACCAAAGCTATATTTGCGAACTCCCAACAACTTTAAATCATCATACTCTTTCTATGTGAAGTCATTACTTTCAATAAGATCAATATGAACTCTTGATTCTTTTTATTCTTTTTCTTCTAATCACCCAAGATCATGGCAAAATACTCAAGCCCTTGACTCAACATTAATCTTTATTATATAGCTCACGGACTCGATTACAAAGAAGGATCATAAAGCAAAACTCAAAACTAGATCATGCCATGACTTTATTCTACTAAATCAAGATACTACTAATAGGATCGAACTAAGAAAAACGATAAAGATAGGAGTTGTGATGGTGATACGATACCAGGGCACCTCCCCCAAGCTTGGCAGTTGCCAAGGGGGTGCCCATGCCCATGTGATTATATCCCCGGAGGTGATGGAGGTGGTGATGATGACTTCTTCCTCAATTTACGCTTGAGTATAATGTTCTGTTCTTTTAGGTCTTCGATCTCCCACTCAAGACTTAATACTCTGTTGCATAGTTCTTGCTTATTTTCCTGCAAGCGACAAAAAGGGGTAAACTCGATCTTTGGCTTCTTTGCTCTATCAGGTAGACTTGACTTTTTAAAATCCACATGCATATCCCCTGGTTGAGGTAGCGGAACTTCATCTTCATCTGAGCTTGTTTCCTCCTTCTCCTTAGGCTCATAGTCTTCTTCTTGTTCAGTGGTCCAACCACTATGGTCCAAGTCCCCGTAGACCTTAGGGTCTGCAAGGAAATCAGCCACATAGCTTCCTCCCTGCGAATCTTGAGATGACATCTTGCTTTAATCTGCAGCAGTAGCAGCTCAAAATGAAAACAGAGGATATTTGCGTGATACGAGAGTCAAAACCTTCGGGAGTATATATAATGAATTTTTACCGACCAAAATGCATATCGTGCAAGGAAACGGAGTCCGGAGGGCACACGAGGTGCTCACGAGGTAGGGGGGCGCCCAGGGGGGTAGGGCGCGCCCCCCACCCTCGTGGAGGCCTCGTGTCCTCCTCGGACTGCTACTTATTTTTCTATTTTTCTAAATATTCCAAAACGGAGAAATATTGCCTTAGTAATTGTTTTGGAGTCGGTTTACTTACCGTACCACATACCTATTCCTTTTTGGAGTCAGGAACGTTCTGGAAAGTGTCCTTTATGTACTCCTCCGGGGTCACGGTTTCAATAATATTAGTTTCAACATTTATAGGATTACCTGAGATATAGTGCTTGATCCTTTGACCATTTACCACCTTCGGATTTGTGCCTGCGAAGTTGTTGATTTTTATGGCACTGGAACGATAGACCTCCTCGATAACGTAGGGACCTTCCCATTTAGAGAGAAGTTTTCCTGCAAAAAAACTTAAACGAGAGTTGTATAGCAATACATAATCACCTACATTAAACTCACGCTTTTGTATCCTTTTGTCATGCCATCTTTTAACTTTTTCTTTAAACAACTTGGCATTTTCATAAGCTTGGGCTTTCCATTCATCAAGTGAGCTAATATCAAATAACCTCTTCTCACCGGCAAGTTTGAAATCATAGTTGAGCTCTTTAATAGCCCAATATGCCTTATGTTCTAGCTCGAGAGGTAAGTGACAATCTTTTCCATAGACCATTTTGTACGGAGACATACCCATAGGATTTTTATAAGGAGTTCTATAGGCCCATAATGCATCATCAAGTTTCTTGGACCAATTCTTTCTAGACCTATTGACTGTCTTTTGCAAAATTAATTTAAGCTCTCTGTTGCTCAACTCTACTTGACCACTAGACTTCGGGTGATAAGGAGATGCAATCCTATGGTTAACGTCATATTTAGCAAGCATCTTACGGAAAGCACCATGAATGAAGTGTGAACCACCATCAGTCATTAAATATCTAGGGACTCCAAACCTCGGAAAAATAACTTTCTTAAGCATTTTAATAGATGTGTTATGATCAGCACTACTAGTTGGAATAGCTTCCACCCACTTAGTAACGTAATCAACAGCAACTGAAATATGTGTGTATCCATTAGAGGCAGGAAAAGGTCCCATATAATCAAAGCCCCAAACATCAAATGGTTCAATAACAAGTGAATAATTCATAGGTATTTCTTGACGTCTACTAATATTACCAATTCTTTGGCATTCATCGCAAGACAAAACAAACTTACGGGCATCTTTGAAGAGAGTAGGCCAATAAATACCGGATTGCAATACCTTATGTGCAGTTCTATCTCCAGCATGGTGTCCTCCATAAGCTTCGGAGTGACACTTGTGTAGGATCTGTTCATGTTCATGCTCAGGTACACAATGTCTAATCACACCATCTACTCCTTCTTTATAAATATGTGGATCATCCCAAAAGTAATGTCGCAAGTCATAGAAAAACGTTTTCTTTTGTTGGTATGTGAAGCTAGGTGGTATAAATTTAGCAACAATATAATTAGCATAGTCAGCATACCATGGAGTGCTATGAGAAGTACTTATGACATTTAATTGATCATTAGGAAAGCTATCATCAATAGGTAGTGGGTCATCAAGAACATTCTCTAGCCTAGACAAGTTGTCTGCAACGGGGTTCTCAGCTCCCTTTCTATCAACAATATGCAAATCAAATTCTTGAAGCAGGAGAACCCATCTAATAAGTCTAGGTTTTGCATCCTTCTTTTCCATAAGATATTTAATAGCAGCATGATCAGTGTGAATAGTAACTTTGGAATCAACAATATAAGGTCTAAACTTATCACAAGCAAACACCACTGCTAAAAGTTCCTTTTCGGTAGTAGCATAATTTCTTTGAGCACTGTCCAAAGTCTTACTAGCATAATGGATAACATTTAATTTCTTATCAACTCTCTGCCCTAGAACAGCACCTACAGCATAATCACTAGCATCACACATAATTTCAAAGGGTAAATTCCAATCAAGTGGCTGAACAACAGGTGCAGAGACTAGTGCTTTCTTAAGTATTTCAAATGCTTCTACACAATCATCATCAAAGACAAACGGTACATCTTTTTGTAATAAATTAGTCAGAGGCCGAGAGATTTTTGAGAAGTCCTTAATGAACCACCTATAAAATCCGGCGTGACCAAGGAAACTTCTTATACCTTTGATGTCCTTGGGACATGGCATCTTTTCAATAGCATCAACCTTGGCTTTATCAACTTCAATACCTCGTTCAAAAACTTTGTGCCCCAAGACAATACCTTCATTAACCATAAAGTGGCACTTTTCCCAATTCAAGACAAGATTAGTTTCTTCACATCTCTGCAAAACTCGAGCAAGATTGCTCAAGCAATCATCAAAAGAGGAACCATAGGCAGAAAAGTCATCCATGAAAACCTCACAAATTTTCTCACAAAAGTCAGAGAATATAGCCATCATGCATCTTTGAAAGGTAGTAGGTGCATTACATAAACCAAAAGGCATACATCTATAAGCAAAAGTACCAAAAGGGCATGTAAAAGTAGTCTTTGATTGATCTTTAGTTGACACGGGTATTTGAGAGAAACCAGAATAACCATCTAGAAAGCAATAATGTGTATGTTTGCATAGCCTCTCTAGCATTTGATCAATAAAAGGTAAGGGGTAATGATCTTTCTTAGTAGCTTTATTTAATTTACGGAAATCAATTACCATCCTATAACATGTGATAATTCTTTGAGGGATCAATTCATCTTTATCATTAGGGATAACCGTAATACCTCCCTTCTTAGGGACACAATGAACAGGACTTACCCACTGACTATCAGCAACTGGATAAATTATACCTGCCTCCAGAAGCTTGAGTATTTCTTTTCTTACCACTTCTTTCATTTTAGGATTCAAACGTTGTTGAGGATCACAAACTGGTTTGGCATCAGCTTCCAAATTTATTTTATGTTGACATAGAGTGGGACTGATGCCCTTAAGATCATACAGAGTATATCCAATAGCGGCATGATGCTTCTTCAGAGTTTTCAATAATCTTTCTTCTTCATGCTCTGAAAGGTTAGCGCTAATAATAACAGGATATATTTTCTTTTCATCAAGATAAGCATATTTAAGATTATCAGGCAACGGTTTAAGCTCAAACACGGGATGACCCTTGGGTGGAGGGGGATCCCCTAGGATTTCAACAGGCAAATTGTGTTGCAGAATAGGTTCCTGTTTAAAGAATACTTCATCTATTTCCCTTCTTTCATTCATAAACATATCATTTTCATGATCTAGCAAATACTTTTCTAAAGGATCACTAGGAGGTGCAGCAATAGAGGCAAGACCAATAATTTCATCCTTACTAGGCGATTCTTCCTCACGATGTTGTTTACTAAATTTAGAGAAATTAAACTCATGAACCATATCGTCCAAACCAATAGTAACAACATTCTTTTTGCAATCTATCTTAGCGTTAACAGTATTCAAGAAGGGTCTACCAAATATAATGGGACAAAAGCTATCTTGTGGGGAACCAAGGACAAGAAAATCAGCGGGATATTTGGTTTTCCCACACAAGACTTCAACATCTCTAACAATTCCCACTGGAGAAATAGTGTCTCTATTGGCAAGCTTAATTGTAACATCAATACCTTCTAACTCAGCAGGTGCAATATCATGCATAATTTCCTTGTATAAGTCAATGGGTATAGCACTAGCACTAGCACCCATATCACACAAGCCATGATAACAATGATCTCCTATTTTAACAGAAATAACAGGCACGCCTACCACAGGTCTATGTTTATCTTTATCACAAGGTTTAGCAATTCTGGCAGTTTCACCACAAAATTGTATAACATGCCCATCAATATTGTCAGACAAGAGATCTTTAACAATAGCAATATTGGGTTCTACTTTGACTTGCTCAGGAGGTGTATAATTCCTAATATTGCTTTTACAAACAATAGTTGAACCTTTAGCATGATCCTTCATTCTAACAGGGAAAGGGGGTTTCTCAACATAAGAAGTAGGAACAATAGGATCATTATAAGTGACAATATTTACTTCAACTTTAATAGGTGCAGCTACTTTTACTTCTATGGGAGGATGATATTTAAACCACTTCTCCTTGGGGAGATCAACATAAGTAGCAAAAGATTCACAGAAAGAAGCTACTATCTCAGAGTCAAGTCCATATTTAGTGCTAAACTTACGGAAAATATCGGTATCCATAAAAGATTTAACACAATCAAACTTAGGTGTCATACCTGACTCCTTACCTTCGTCGAGGTCCCAATCGTCAGAGTTGCGTTTAATCCTATCCAATAGATTCCATCCAAATTCAATAGGCTTCATCATAAAAGAGCCAGCACAAGAAGTATCGAGCATGGTGCGATTGTTATCAGAAAGCCGAGCATAAAAATTCTCGAGAATTGTCAATTTTGAGAGCTCATGATTGGGGCATGAATATAACATTGATTTAAGCCTCCCCCAATCTTGAGCGATGCTTTCTCCTTCGCGAGGCCAAAAATTATATATATAATTGCGATCATGATGAACAAGATGCATAGGATAATACTTTTGATGAAATTCCAATTTCACTCTTTTATAGTTCCATGATCTTGTATAATCACATAGTCTATACCATGTCAATGTGTCTCCCTCCAAAGATAAAGGGAAAGCCTTCTTCTTAACAACATCATCAGGTATACCTGCAAGCTTAAATAGTCCACAAATATTATCCACAAAGCGTAGATGTTCGTCAGGATGCTTTGTTCCATCTCCTGCGAAAGTGTTAGCTAGCAGTTTTTCCATCATACCCGAAGGAATTCCAAAAGGAGTTTCATTTTCAATAGATTCAGTAGGTTCAGTGGGTTGAGGAGAAACTCTTGGCTCAACTGGACGGGGTGAAGATACCCCGAACAAGCCCCATAAACAATTACTTTCCATAGTAACAAGTGACAAAAAATTTCAGCACACTAAATAAATTTTTTTCCTTACCAAATTCCACCTACCAAAGGCGCTTCACTCCCTGGCAACGGCGCCAGAAAAGAGTTTTGATGACCCACAAGTATAGGGGATCTATCGTAGTCCTTTCGATAAGTAAGAGTGTCGAACCCAACGAGGAGCAGAAGGAAATGATAAGCGGTTTTCAGCAAGGTATTCTCTGCAAGTACTGAAATAAGTGGTAACAGAAAGTTTTGTGATAGGATAAATTGTAACGAGCAACAAGTAACAAAAGTAAATGAAGTGCAGCAAGGTAACCCAATCCTTTTTGTAGAAAAGGACAAGCCTGGACAAACTCTTATAATAGGAAAATCGCTCCCGGGGACACATGGGATTATTGTCAAGCTAGTTTTCATCACGCTCATATGATTCGCGTTCGGTACTTTGATAATTTGATATGTGGATGGACCGGTGCTTGGGTACTGCCCTTACTTGGACAAGCATCCCACTTATGATTAACCTCTATTGCAAGCATCTGCAACTACAACAAAAGTATTAAGGTAAACCTAACCATAGCATGAAACATGTGGATCCAAATCAGCCCCTTACGAAGCAACGCATAAACTAGGGTTTAAGATTCTGTCACTCTAGCAACCCATCATCTACTTATTACTTCCCAATGCCTTCCTCTAGGCCCAAATAATGGTGAAGTGTTATGTAGTCGACGTTCTCATAACACCACTAGAGGTTAGACAACATACATCTCGTCAAAATATCAAACGAATACCAAATTCACATGACTACTAATAGCAAGACTTCTCCCTTGTCCTCAGGAACAAACGTAATTACTCACAAAGCATATTCATGTTCATAATCATAGGGCTAATAATTGAACATATAAACCTTCCTAGCCTACCCGCATAACTGGGGCATCGCTCGCGCTCGCCACTTTTGACCGCCCGATCGAGCTACCACAGTAATTTCTTGGCTGCTGGCATTTGGTCAACCGTCCGTGTTTTCTCACTTTTGCGCTTGCTTCACGAGAGAATGACAGGTGGGGTTCATAGCCGTGGGGTCGCAAGATTAACGTGAGTTTTCTTTAAATCTTGGTACGGGAAGTCTGGGTCGCGTGCTCGCCAATCGCGAGCCAGGGTAAAAGGAACCCTAGGCCCACGAGCCAATCTCGCGGCCGTCTCCCTCGCTTCCTCCGCAGCCTCGCAGCCGCCTCCCCCGCTCCCTCCGCACCGCAGCCGCCCTCCACAGCCCGCAGCCGCCTTCCCCGCTCCCTCTGCACCTAGCCCCCCGCTTCCCTCCTTCTCTACTCTGCTCTCCACTATGCCGCCTCCTCCTCTCTCACTTTTCTCTCCGGCGGCGGTGCCAAAGAAGGCGCACACGGGCGGTGGATCCGTGCCGGAGAAGAGCTGCGGGGACTGCGCTTCGGTCGTGGTGGGGTGTAGCCGCGGGGAAGACGAACTTGGTCCGCCGCCCGTCTTCACCTTCTCGCCGCGACCTTGCTGCCTCCATGGCCAATCACACGTATTTTTTTCTGTCCCTCCATGGCGCTCGTTGCCGGCGGCATATCTCTTTTCCCCCTTACCCTCCCTTTTTATCTACCTGTTGTTGCTCATCCTCCAATCTCTTAAATTCAGACAGGCTGGACGCAACACACACGGTCTAGGAAGGCCACGACATGACTAGATATTTGCTTGCTTGGTTTAGTCGCTTGTAATCAGTGTACATGCATGTGACTTGTCCATTTTAGCTTTTGTTTTTGCAGATTATCGGTTATTTTTTGTGTTCGAACTTTTTTGTGTTCTTTTATTATCAATTGTAGGTGCTGCTTCTATCTTCTGGAAGTTAACAGCATTTTTCCTTGTAAAATCCTCACACCAGGCTGTCATTGACAAGGAAAGGAGAGGAGACTACTTGAAGAAAACGTCCAGGTTTGTCGTCATTATATAGTGTAGCTGGAGCATTCATGCGAAACACTTGTATGACAAAGGTTACTGGGTGTTAACAGGTTGGGCCACATATCACAGATGGAATTCAGGATTGGATCGAACGCGTGGCGATAAAGCTGGTTGACGGTAAACAAGGGACTCCTGATGTTTGTGTGATAGTTTCGTTGGAACTATAGGTAAACAAGATAATTTCATGTGTAGCACAGCTTGCAATGCAGCACACTTAAAGCATACATGTGGAAGTGTGCAGTTCCTTCGGATGTTCCCATAGCTATGTAAGTCTGCCCAGTGCAGGGACAAAATCTTTTCTCACCGCGCATAATGACAGTGGCACTCTTGATGAGGGGATATTGAATCAATGCATTTTATTGAAGCATTAGGTCAATTTTCATACCGTGTAGGTCAGTAAAGACCAGCTCTTCCCTAAATGTGTATATCTATTTTGGCATTTGCTTGCTTTTACACATTTAGCTTCCTTGTTCCAGTACTAAATGTAGTTGGTGAGCAGGTATGTTTTACTCATTTGAACAATGAACTAAGATAATGAGAAGTTGCTGCAATGCTTGCAGTTCTATTGAGGTCCATGTCATGTGGTATTACTATATCCTAAATAGGCACTTTTTGCAAAGAAATATAAGTACGTTCTCGAAAAACCATTTTTCTGAATGATATGAACTATGAAAGTGTAATTGTACTTTGTAGTAGTTTCTGCTGAGATGCAATTTGGCTTAGGCAAAGTGGCATTCGTTATTATAGTAAAAATGGAAAGAGGTTACGAACATAGAAAATATTGAATTATTGACGGATCTCTCAAAACAGTCTCAGCTGGTTGTAGGTTGTTTGGTGAGGTTGCAGCTTGCAGGTTGCTGAGTTTCTCCTCTCTGCTTGTTGGTTTTCTTTGATTAGTAGAACAAGTAGCACACCACGTGTTTGTGAAAATGCTTCTCACAGATGAAACTTTTTGTGTGCCTAGACCTACCTTCTTTCTTAGGAGAATATGCTTGCTGAGACATTATGGTCTAAATTTCATAAATAAGTCCGTGCATTTCTTTTCCTGGGTTCATTTAGGTATCTAGAACGTGTGTTCCTTATGTGTTTCTGTCATTGTGTGATGGTATTTATGTATTTAACTTTTTGGAACTTTGTTTCAAGATTTGCATAGAGCGGACCACCTTGCAACAGTGTTGGGTTATATAACCCATGGTTTCTTCATGATTCAACTTTATTATCAGATACATGCAAGAGGTAACTAATCTGTACCATTTCTTTCTTTTCTATCATTGGTATTTGCTTACAGGGATATGCAAGCAAGACCTATTTTGGTTGGCATAGTTATGCTAGGAAGTGGAGTCGGAGATTATGCCTACGCCATTAATCAGTACACTATGAAATAAATGAAACATCATGTGTTTTTCTAGCAGACCCAAAATACCAAACTTAGTGAAGATCCTAAAAGCAACAATGGAATGATTTGCAAGGAAATCTAACCAACCAAACAAACATAACCAAACTTGCCTCATTTTATAGCGTTTAGATAATGTACAACATTGTATTGGTATTGTACAACTATTTATTGGGTAGGTTAGCATGAAAACAACATAGTGCTGATTTCGTTTACATTACAATTTATTTGATTCACAGAACCCGGGCAGCATGATTTTGGCAGGAGAAAGGAGGATTATCATTTCTAGAGGTTGATTTTTTTTTCTTTTTATGAATGGCAAATGCTAAATTTTGTTACCATGAATTAGAAATTATAATCCTCTAGCTATCCAGTGTTAGAGGATTATCCTTCAGCATTTCTACTGAATATCAAATATCAGTTAGGGCTTACCATTCTACATTTCTACTGAATATCAAATATCAATTAGTACTTGTTGCATAAAATAAATTAGTATTTACCATTCTACGTTCCTCCTGAATATTAGTATCACATGTTTATACTAATTTTCCAACCAGGGGAACTCCAGTTCCGAAAAGTTTATACTCACCAGTGAGCTATTCCCAGTAGAAATTATTGGACAGGAGAAAAATTCTTTTTCAAGATCATGTTAGTATATTTTAATAATAGAACCATAGGCTACACCAAACAGATTGGATAGTTTTGATTTTGTTGTGTGGTTGTGCTTGCGATCCAGGTGAGTTGAGTTGCGGCTTGGTTGGAGATGTTGGTGCGGTTCAAGAGGCCCGCTGGGTTCACCCTTTTCAAGGTTCTAAACCAAGGCAAGCTCAACAAGGTCGAGGTGATTGCTCGCCGCCACCTCAGCTCCTGGTGTGGTTTGGATTACTTGCGTTTAATCTGATCTCTACCTGTTTCATGGACCGACAGAACTTTGTGTTCATCTTTGTTTGTAGGATCTATGGAAGGAGTTCACGACTCGGACTCGACGAGAAAGTTTTGTGCTTCATTTTTTTATGGCAAAATAACTTCTCTTTTTGAAACAATTAGTATGTCATATATCTATCACATTATAATAGAGTAAGTCAACAAAATCCCTTTTATTTGAATGAACAAGAATCCGGTGTGTGCTGCTGAGCTATGTGCCCCTTTTCCAAATGTTAGAAAGGTTATCTTAGTTGTCACATAGAAGTTGGTTTGGGCTTCTAGGCTCATTTGATGTTTGCATGACTTATTTGAACCCGATGCAGGCCTCACCGGCATCCTGAGGTGACACAGCGACGGCCATGCTCGACACCCTCTTTCGCGACTTGACGACAGCCTAGCGTCATAGGCAGCTCATCGGTGGTCCAGCGGATGGCGACCCATTTGGGTGGGTGACGACGACCGCAGCTGGTGCACAAGCTCACACTCCACCAGTCCGTACTCAACTCTTCGTCTCGGTATGAGCCCCTTGCAGCCTGTTTGAAGTTTTCTCTTTTTCCCCTTCTCCATTTTTTGACCTGGTTCTGCTCGGGTGCATGCAGGGTGCGGACTGAGAGTTGGATGCTCTGTGCCAGGATATGAAAGTTTTGTGACCATTGTTGTGCCAGCTGTGAGGTATAATGCTAATTGGGCTTGTGAATTTATTGTGTCTTGGAATGGATTGCCGAATTGTTCGGGTTTTCTCAGTATGTAGTTTCTTTTATTTATTTTTTATTCTTATAATTCAGTGGTCCTTGATTGCAACCTGGTGTCATCCTGTTCCTACTCACATGTTACAGTAGTGCACGAGCTGACAGGGAAGAAATCTTGGTTTCAAAGTTCTCTCTGTCCGTGGCCAACTGAGTCGGGTCTACTTAACTTTGCTATCTGATAGATATAGCTATTTTATTTTCACATTCAATTAGGCAATCTTTTGAGGAGGTTAAAATGAGTTATATTTTGGGCATGCTTGATGGCTATTTTTATGTTTTGTCATGTTAGTAGTGTTCTTTATTTGTTTATGGGTCAGATTGTTTGTTTGGTCTTATGGTTTAGATGTTTGTCCTCACAGTTTTGATATGTTTATATAGTACTTTTGGAATGGGATATGATTCTTTTTGGGTTTTTTAGTTTACGCATTCGTTCTAAGAATCTTGATATCTGGCTGTGTTGTTGTAGATTTGTAAAAAAAATTCTTGGGATCCATCTATTCAACCATGTTGGAGTAGGCTATATGATCTTTTTAGTTCTGACCACATATGCTTCTTCCTTGGTCTGTTCACCAAGGTTTGCTCCCTTCCTTTCTCACTGTTGATGCATTAGCTTTGTTTCATTATACTCTTACGATGCTCTGCATATGTGATGATCCACCACCAACTGAGGTATATAAATAAGCTGTGTATCCTACATTTGTGCTGATCCACACAACTTGCTGGTCTCCAATTTATTTCTTTTCTGACCATCTGCATTTGTGTATGTAGTCATGGACACTGACTTAAAAAATGAACAATGCTACCCCTTCAGCTGCAGGTGCAGGGTACTATGTCTGGACTTGGCTTTTGATTTCAATTCGTCTTGCTTTTTTGTACTAAATCTTTGATTCGTGCTCTTTCTCTTTTCAATAGTAAATCATCTTGCAATACCCATGGTGCCACACGTGTTTTATTCACCAATCCTGTCAAGAGAAATTAAAATCAAGACGCCGATTAGCTTAGCCTTGGGCTGCTCCTTTTCTGCCTTCTGTTTCCTGTATACACCCATCTTTCTTTGATGTACCTAAATTTCTTTTTGTTGTGTTAGGTTGACAGTGACAGCAGATGGAGCTTCTCTGACCGCTACTGAAGACACCGCTGAACAGCTTAACCAGACAAAGACAAAGTGCTATTATGTAGGCATGGTTTAAAAACTATAGCCTTTGGCTGGTCAAGTAGCCTTGCCAAAGCGTTTGTGTAATCTCTACAAGTGGTATGAAGCAAATTCTATGTATATAACACACACGATGCAGATAATAATTATATAGAAGCAGAGAATCAACCTTGCTAGAGCGTTTGTCAAATCTCTACTCAAGTAGCCTTGCCAAACTTTATCTGTTGTGTTCTTTACATGTTGTTTCAGTACATTCTCTAGCGTAAATTTCCTTTTCAGTCAAACAAAGTTTTCTTGACAATTTTTTTTGAACTTAAGTTTTCTTTCATGAAGTTCACTTATAGTCGCTCACTAGGCTCGGTATCAGTTGATGACAGACACCCCGTTGTGGCCTCTCCTGAATCAGTGAATGATGTGGTGATACACTCACCCCCAATATCCACAAATATGGCTTGATATATATATATATATATATATATATATATATATATATATATATATATATATATATATATATCATATTCTCCTTGACAACCCCTTTTCACTGGTTAGGCCTAGCCCAACAAACGTCAGTGGGCCGCATGAGCTCCGTGTGAAATCTATAGCATTTGATCTGAGATAAATAGTTAGGTTCTTTTACTCATCATAGAGCATCCAACATAGCAAAAACCGAAAAGACCTTTAAACCATGCCTATATACCATATCATGCAAATTCTCGGTTTTTATTAGTTTCACATGCTAAGGTATATAATTTGAATTATTACCCTCAGTGCTTCCTAAAACTCGAAGTTTCTAACAAATGCAAAGACTTTGTTATAAAAGTTTTAGAATCATTACCCTTGATGCTTGAATTTGGACCTTGCACCTTACTTGGGTAACATAGAGCCAAATGACACATTGTCCAAATACACGTTCAAAACACTTCGGGTTTGACATGGTCTCCATCCTTGATCAAACATAAAGTTACTAAAAAAGGCAAATATTTTCAACGCAAACATGGTTTTAAATGGGTCTCTGCGCCATTTGGCGCACCGGGTCATCTAGTATGCATAAAGGATCTGAACATATGGTCTTCCACCAAATAAACCAACTAGCATCAACTACAAAGAGTAATCAACACTACTAGCAACCTACTAGCACCAATCGCAGACTTGGAGACAAGAATTGGATACAAGAGATGAACTAGGGTTTGGAGATGAGATGGTGCTGGTGAAGATGTTGATGGAGATTGCCCTCTCCCGATGAGAGGAGCGTTGGTGATGACGATGGTGTCGTGGGGAAACTGGCGATCCACGAACACCTATGGGACCGGCGGACCGAGCCCCTTTCGGTTCGGCGGGGGGCGGAGATCGCACGAAGAGCAGATCGAGGCGAGGCACACGAGCAATTTTACCCAGCTTCGGAGCTCTCCGGAGAGATAATACTCCTACTGCTGCTTGTCGGGTTGTATTGTGTTCTTGCTCGGGAGCGCCGAGAGCTACAGTACACTCAGCTGCTAACGAGACCGAGCGTATGGGTTTTCTGGGTTCGAACCCCCTCTACGTTGCGCATGGGCCTCCTTTTATAGGCTCAAGGGGTCACCGACAGGTGGCAACGCAGAGAAGGGTACAAATGTAAAAAGCAAGGTGGTTGCTACAGTTACATGTATAGTGTTTCCTACCTAACCCTGACGGCAGGGGACAAGGGCATTAAATGCCCGTCGGTGTCGTCTGAACAGTGTAAAAAAGGACTGTCAGGGGCGTCTAAGCTTGCCACGATGGCTACCTTGTCAGCGCCGCTTGCCACCGCGCACCGCTGGCTGCGCAACTTCCCGCCACGCGTGCCTGGGAAGGCCCCAGGGCGACACGTTGGTGGGTGCGCTGGAGCGGTGGGTACAGAGTGGCCGCCTGCCGCGGCAAGCGCCTTGCCGCGGGAGTTGTTTTGTCACGTCCGGAAGCTTGTCGCTCACCGGGCCTTGCCGCGACGCGCGGCGCGTTGCGGCAAGTTTCTTGAGATGCCTTGGTTGGCCTTCCCGGCAAGCTCCTCTTGCCGGGGCCTTGTTTTCTTGACTTGAATACTTTGTTCTTGAATGGCTCCAGAGGAACCACGGAGGTCCTTGGCGGGTGCCCGGCAAGCCTTGCCGCGGGGCGCTGCGACTGCCCGTGCACGAGTTCGGGATACTAGGGTACCCCTATCTTAGTACACCGACAGGAGCCCCCGGGCCTGGGCCACACACGGTGCCGAGCGCTGTTGGGCCAGGCCCAAAATAGTGCATGGGCACACGCGTACTGGGGCCACGCCGTACCCCACTCCGCACCCACCGCGCCCTCTCCCAACGGCACGTGCTGATTGCGACGTCGTGGGAGAGATCGTGGGTGGTTCTTTATTTGGAAGGGCGAAATGTCCGCCCCCTCCCTCTTTATAAACAGGGGAAACAGGGGCAGTTCGTCCCCCCTCGCCAGTTGCTACTTCTCCTTCACAATCTCTGCCGCCCCCCCCCCCTTCTTCCTGAAGCCGAGAGAGAGCAGCGCCCCGCCCCCCATTGCCACCAGCATCACCAACACCATCAACCTCCCCCACCACTTCCGCCATGGCCCCAAAAGCCGACAAGGGGAAGGGCGTGAAGTCGGCCGAGGCGCAGCGGCTCGCGGCGCTGCGGAAGGAGCGGGCGATCTTCTCCCCCCAGCTCGACGCGAAGGAGCTGAGCGAATTCTTCTACCTCTTCTGGTCGACGGAGACGCGGGCGCATGCGCGCACGAGGGTACTTCCGGCGACCGCTTCGGAATTAGCTCCAAACAGGTACCCGTTCTTCGCGTTGTTCTTCTATTGCGGGCTCTGCCCGCCCTTCTCGGAGTTCTTCTGTGATATCATGAACACGTACGGGCTCCGCCTCCTAGACTTCACCCCCAACGCCGTTCTGACAATGGCAGTTTTCGCACATTTGTGCGAAAACTTTGTCGGAGTCCACCCCAATGTAGCCCTTTTCCGCCATTACTTCATGCCTCGGGTCGAGAGAGGAGAGCTGCTTGCCGGAGGAATAGCCTGGATCTCGAGAGTCGGAAAGAAGGAGGCGTATCTAGAGGGCGAGCTTCGCAGCAAGTGGGAGGAGTGGAGAGCGGAGTGGTGCTGGATCGTGGAGGAGAACCCGCAGCCGTTCACTGCCCTGCGCCAGACCCCAATAGTGCGCGGCAACGATTGGAGTAACTTGGCCCCGGAAGACGAGAGGCTGAAGATCGTTGTTACCAGAATCCTCCGCCTCAGGCTTGCCGGGCTCACTGTAGGCGCAGTTGGCGCAGATTTCCTTCGCTGCCGCATCGCCCCCTGCAGGAGAGGGGGAGGCCCGCCTGGGAGTTCAAGAACTCGGCGGACATCATGAGGCTGCGGCCAGGCCTCAATTTCAACTTCACCGTCCTGGAGCTGGACGCGATGCTGCTAGAGTTGTTCAAGCGCGACCCCCAACACCCATTCACGTTGCCGAGGGGCGTAGTACCGCTGGCAACAACTCGTCGCTTGACCGCATCCATGCCATGATGCCATTGTGCGACTCGCACGGCATCGTACCAACTTGGCAAGAGCCTGCGGATGACGTCGTGCGGGTGTTCTTCGACACTTTGGAAGAAGTGCCGGTCCGCGCCGACGAGCAGAAGAGCCTCACCCGCGACACCACTGAAGCGGAACTGCAGCTCATCGCCACCAGGGCGGAAGAGGCTACGGCAGCAGCTGCCGCAGGTGAGTTCGGGTTCACCGTGGAGGAGGCAGAGGCAGCAGAGGCGACAAGCCTTTCCGAGCGCAAGGAGTTTGTCGGCGAAGAGGAGCTTGCCGGGAATGAAGACGAGCCGAACGAGCCCGGCGAGGAAGACCTTGTCGGGCCCGATCCTTTTGACAGCCTGCCGCAAGAGGAGCCCCCAGCCGCACCAAGGAGGCGCCTCCGCAGGGCCGGGGATGCAGCAGGGCGGCAGACGGGTCAACAGCCACCGCAGCGCGCGACGCGCTCCACCGCGATAAGCTCTGTTGCCGCGAGAGCACCTCCCGCCAATGCAGCAACTGGAGCGGGGCCCTCCCGGACCACCGCTACCGCCCCCGCCAAGCGAGCAAGGGAACCCACTCCTCCACCACGCCGCACTGGAGGTGGGTCGGACTTCGACCTCTCCGCGCTGAGCTCCGACGAGGAGGAGGAGGAGTAAGTTTCTTAATTGTACTTGTAATTCTTTGATTTTTGCTGTTCTTGTCTTGTATCTGACCTGCTTCAATCTAAACCCATTCCTTTTCAGGACGCTGGCCCAGAGAGCAGCGAAGAGAGCCAAGGCCCCGGTGATTATCATCGAGGATGATATCACTGTGTCAGCGGGGGGTGGATCTGAAACCACCTTGACGGACCCGGCAACCACTCCGCAAAGCAGCCCCCAGCGCAGCCCCCAGCGTAAGTTTGTAGTTTGCTTCTTGCTGACAGGCGCTCATGGGTGTTGTTTCCTTTGCTGATATCTTGATTGTTGAATTTGTGTAGGAGCAGAGCAGCCTCACCCAGAGGGCCCGGAGGCCGCTCCAGGAGCGCCGTCTGCTTCGACTACGCCGCAAGGGAGGATCCCCCGGCAAGGGAGCGTTCTCCGGCAAGGGAGAGCTCTCCGGCAAGGGATAGCTCTCCGGCAAGGGACGACGCCAGTGATCCTCCGGTGGTTGAGACCACGACTGCAGATCCCAGCCCAGGTAACCCACTTGTCCGAGAACTTCCCTTGGGTTCTTCTTCTTCTGATTTTCTCTTGAGTATTTGTTTTGACTTTTCTCCCTCCTCCGTCTTTCAGATCCATCTGCTGCAGAGCCGATGGAGACCGAGGCCGCTGATGAGGGGAACGCGCGCAGCAGCGCCGACGACGCCGTCGCCAACGACGGGGAGGCCGGTGCTAACGATCCCGCCGGCGAGGAGGCTGCCAAGGCTGCTGCCGCAAAAGCAGGCGAGGAGTCTGGCGATCGCACTGACGGCCCCGAGGCCGCAGGAGCGCCAGGCGCTGCACCGACCGCCGAGCCCTCCGCCGCTGCTGCAGCGCCGGACTCCGAGGAGCCACGGCCCGGCGCCTACTTGAAGGCCGGCGACGGGATCTTCATCAAGCTCCCGTGGGCATCGAGCTCTAGGGCGCCGGTCGAAGGAGAGGGTTTTGATGAAGAGCTGCTCGCCTCCGCCGGGCTGTCATTGGTTGACACGCCAGGCAGCAGCGATGAGCCTGAGGAGGAGCAGCTGCTGTGGAAGCTGATGCTGCTCTACCGCGCCCGACAAGCTAAACTGGCTTCCCGGGAAGCACTTGTCGCAAAGGCGGGAGTTGACATGGAGAAACGCGCGGAGGAGCTCCGAAGCGCCAACCAAGAAGCTCTCCGGTCTCTGGCACAGGAGCGGGAGCGGGTCGACGAGGAGCGCACGGCCTTCCTCCTCGAGAAGGCCGAAGCTGAAGAGCAACAAAGGCTGGCCGCCGAGAAGCAATCCGCGCGGGAAGGTGAATTGGTGCAGCGGAAGGCCTACCTCGACAGCTACGAGGAGGAGCTTGTCGCGCACGAGGAAAAACTTGGCGGGGCTCTCAAAGAAGCAAGGGACGCTGCCGCAACTGCAGAGGCCGCCAAGAAGGAGCTGGAGGCGAGGGTGGCGCAGCTGGAGGCCAACCTCAAGGCGAGCAGCGAGGAGCTTGCCGAGCTCAAGCGCGAACGCGAGAAGGATGCTGCCGCTCATGGTGAGCTGCAGGGTCTTCTCGCTGAGAGGGGCAAGGAGCTCAGTGCCGCCAAGGACTCCAATGCGGATCTCGAGCTGAAGCTGGCCATGCTGACGCAGACGCTGGACGCCGCCAAGGAGCGGGAAAAGACCTTGACGGCGAAGATCAAGGCCGACGAGGACCTGCTGGCGAGCATTGCTGTCACCCAGAACTTGTTTAGGGAGACGGTGGAGCACTGGACTGAGGGTCTGGTGAACATCGCCGCAGTCATCGATGGGGAGTTGGCGCAGCTGGGGATGGAAGATTTCGGATATCCTTCCGATGATCATCTCCAGCCCAGCGCCAAGCTCAGTTTATTCTTCAAGGGCGTGGCGACAGCCCTCCAGCGGCTCCGAGAGAGGATCCCCAAGCAGCTGGTCGATGAATCGCGCAAGATCTGCGCAGGAGTTCTCCAGAAGGTGCTGATGAAGGTGGCCTTCCGCAATCCAGGCCTCAGCTTCACCAACGTCCTCAAATCCTTGCTGCTAGATGCTGATCGGGATGAGCTCAAAGCCCTTGTCGCACCCATTGTGGACAAGGTGAGCGAGATCAAGAGGGTTGAGGGCGATCGCGTAGACTAGGCCGCCCATTGTATCTTTCTTTTCCTTGTCACTGCTAGTCATGTTACAAGAACAATCTGTTAGATCTGTGACAAGCTATCTTTTGTAATATAACTTTGTTTTTGGGTATCAATTGCTATGTTATTTCCTTTACTTGATTCCTAGCTTTGTATGTTTTTACCCTACGCTTTCAGGGAACTTGTCGGCGCAGGCACCTAAGCCGCGAGCGTTGAGTGCGGAACATCAACAGCCTGCTGGCGGTGCCGCTTCCGACAAGAAATCTTGTCGCAACTAGTTGCAGCACACTTAAGTTGTTGAGCGGACTCGAAATAAAGTAAGGGCGCAACCAGCTACGAGTTGGTTCCTCCGCGCATAGGTTTTCCATACAAAGCCCGGTCGTTCAAGGAGAATAACTTAAAAATTAAAACTAATTGCTCAAACTTTGGCAACTTAGCTTTTCTGTCGTTTTGCTTCCCGGCAAGGTTTCCGTCAAGGTGAAATTTCCTTGAACGACGCATGTTCCACACCATTGTCTTCTCCCTCTTCCCCCCTGGTGAACTTGTGCGCGAGGGATCCTTCTTTTCTTTTGTTGAAAAAAAAGGAAAGAAGAGAAAATAATGATATGGAGCCTTATGGCTCGTTATTGCTTACCGGGAGTAGGTGCTGCACAAAGTGTCAGATAACGCATGCAAGAAAGAATATGATGCAAGAAATCGACAAGGTGTGCGAAGCACATGAGCTTTACTTATGCACAGGATCTGCGCCCAGCTTTGTACAAAGGATTACATGCAACAGCGGCAAGACTTGTACAAAAGGTGGTTGCCGAAACAGGTTCCGGTAACCGCGCCTTATGGGTAAAACTTACGAAGATGCTCAATGTTCCAGGAGTTGCTCACCGGAATGCCATCTTCGGTCTCAAGGTGGACAGCGCCAGGCCTAGTGACTCGTTTCACCCGATAAGGGCCTTCCCACTTCGGCGTCAACTTGTTGGAATTCTTGGCAGACTGAACGCGCCGAAGAATAAGGTCGCCTTCCTCGAAGCTTCTGGCATTAACTTTGCGGCTATGGTAGCGGCGCAAAGCTTGCTGGTATCGAGCAGCTCGTACAGCAGCCTGAAGACGGTTTTCCTCGAGGAGCAGCGCGTCATCTTGCCGCAGCTGCTCTTGCTCGAGCTCATCATAAGCGAGCACTCGAGGCGACCCGTATACGAGTTCTGTGGGGAGAACTGCCTCTGCTCCATAGACTAGAGCGAAAGGTGTCTAGCCAGTGGCTCGATTTGGCGTCGTTCTGATCGACCAAAGAACCACCGGCAGCTCCTCAATCCAGTTTCTTCCGCACTTGCGCAGCCTGTCGAAAGTTCTGGTCTTGAGCCCACGCAGCACTTCAGCATTTGCCCTCTCCGCTTGACCGTTGCTTCTCGGATGAGCAACATACTGCATGAAGGTGCGGCTCGTGAATTGTGTGCCGTTGTCGGTGATGATCCTGTTTGGAATTCCGAAACAGCAAACAATCGACCTGAAGAACTTGACTGCTGACTGTGTTGTCACCTTCCTCACTGGTTCCACTTATGGCCACTTTGTGAACTTGTCGATTGCAACGTATAAGTACTCAAAGCCCCCGACAGCTCGGGGAAAGGGGCCGAGAACGTCGAGCCCCCAGACCGAAAATGGCCAGGATAAAGGGATCGTCTGGAGAGCTTGAGCTAGCTGGTGTATCTGCTTGGAATGGAACTGGCACGCTTCACACTTGCTTACTTGTGCAGTTGCATCCTGGAGGGCTGTCGGCCAAAAGAAACCTTGCCGGAACGCTTTGCCGGCAAGGGCTCTTGCGCCAATGTGGTGGCCACATATGCCTCCATGTATCTCTGCCAACAGCCTTTGTCCGTCTTCCCGGCAAATGCACTTCAATTTCACACCGTTGAGCCTTCTTCTGTACAGTGTGCTATCGACAAACTGGTACATACTTGACTGTCGGGCTACTTTTTCCGCTTCTTCTTGCTCTTCGGGAAGTTCTCCTGTCTGAAGGAAACGAACAATTGGCTGTGCCCATGCTGGAGCTTGTGGCTCGACAACAAGGACTAAAGGCACATCTGCTGCTGCGGGAACATCTGCTTCTACGGCAAGAACCTGTGGCTCAGCCGGAGCTTGATGTTCCCCGGCAAGCTTGCCGGAGCAAAACTTGTCGGGAGTGTCTGCTTTGACGGAACAAACCCTAAGGCTTGCCGGAGCAGACTGCTCCTCAGCACTCTTGGTGTTGATCTTGGGGACCTTCTTGGCGGCGGCTTCGGGGAGCTCTGCCGGAAAATAGTCACCAGAAATCAACTTCCTTTTCTTGCTCTGTCCAGTTGATGGCGTTATAGATGGTTGAGTCAGCTTGAGCACAAAGATCCCTGGTTCCACAGGTAACTTTAGTGCGGCGCACTTTGACAGGCCATCAGCAATGTCGTTCTGAGCTCTCGGAACATGTTCCATTTGCAGGCCATCGAAGTACTCTTCTAGCTTTCTCACTTCATCAACATAAGCTTCCATCAATGGACTCTGATAATTCTTGTTCACTTGGCGGACGACAAGCTGTGAGTCACCCCTGACAATGAGCTTCTTGATCCCAAGGTCTGCCGCGATTCTGAGACCGGCAAGCAAACCCTCATACTCTACAGTATTGTTCGTTGCTTGCTCCTTAGGAAAGTGCATCTGGACCACGTACTTGAGTTGCTCTCCGGTGGGTGCCACAAGCAGCACGCCCGCACCGGCGCCTTGCAGCGAGAAGGCACCATCGAAGTACATCAGCCACTCTTTGCTCGCCTCTTTGACGGGGATGCTCGTCTCTGGGATTTCTTCATCTTGTGTTGGCGTCCACTCTGCTATGAACTCTGCCAATGCCCTGCTTTGGATAGTTGAAGTGCTCTCAAACTTGAGTCCAAAGCTTGACAGTTCCAGTGCCCACTCGACAATCCTGCCTGTCGCTTCTAGATTCTGCAGTATCCTCTTCAGCGGAAAGCGAGTGACGACTGTGATCTCATGTGCTTGGAAGTAATGGCGCAGCTTTCTCGAGGCCATGAGAAGACCGAAAAGCAATTTCTGCACACCAGAGTACCTTGACCTAGCCCCCTGCAGAAGGGAACTGACAAAGTAAACTGGGCGCTGCACCATCCTTTTCTGCATCTTCTCGGGCGCCTGCGCAGATCCATCCCTGTCGGGACCAGAGCTTGCCGGTGAAGCCCCCTGTTTGTCGCTGGATGTATCTGCCACGGTTGCTGGCTCATCATCTGCCTCCCTCTCCGCCACTAACGCAGCACTAACCACTTGATTGGTTGCCGCTATGTACAGCAGCAACTTCTCTTGCGGCTTAGGTGCGACAAGTGTTGGAGTGGAGGACAGGTATCTCTTCAAGTCCTGCAGCGCAGCCTCCGCTTCCGGAGTCCATTTCATTGGACCTGCCTTTTTCAATATTTTGAAAAACGGCAGGGCGCGCTCAGCAGACCTAGAGATGAACCTGCTGAGAGCAGCCACGCAACCGGCAAGTCTTCGTACATCCTTGACGCGCTTTGGTGCTTCGATTTGCTCGATGGCCTTGATCTTGTCGGGGTTGGCTTCAATCCCCCTCTGAGACACAAAGAACCCGAGAAGTTTGCCGGAGGGGACTCCAAACACGCACTTCTCGGGGTTAAGCTTGAGGTTGATCTTGCGCAGATTTGAAAATGTTTCATCTAAATCTTGAATCAGGGTTGCCCTGTCTTTGCTCTTGACCACTATGTCATCCATGTAGGCTTCCACATTTTTGTGTATCTGTGGCTCAAAAGCATGATGGACTACCCTTGCAAATGTTGAACCAGCATTCTTTAACCCGAAGGGCATCCGTACAAAACAGTAGGTGCCACATGGTGTGATGAATGCGGTCTTCTCTTCATCCTCTTCTGCCATGAAGATCTAATGATATCCTGAGTATGCATCAAGAAATGACAGCAGATCGCATCCTGCCGTGGAGTCAACAATCTGATCGATGCGCGGCAAGGGAAATGGGTCTTTAGGACAAGCTTTATTAACATCTGTGAAGTCAATACAAAGCCTCCATTTCCCGTTTGCCTTCCGCACGACTACAGGATTGGCCAGCCACGTAGGATGGAGTACTCCTCTGACAAGGCCTGCTGCTTCCAACTTCCTGATTTCTTCTGCGATGAATTCTTGGTGCTCCACTGCTTGTTTCCTGACTTTCTGCTTGACGGGCCACGCATGAGGACAAATGGCAAGGTGGTGCTCAATTACTTCCCTGCGAACACCGGGGATGTCAGATGGTTGCCACGCAAACACATCGACATTCGCCCGCAGGAAAGCAACGAGCGCGCTTTCCTATTTAGGGTCGAGTGTGGCACTGATGGTGAAGGTACCACCAGTACCGTCCTCCTTGGCGGACGCCTTCTTGGTCTCAGGTGGAGCCGCCATTGCCTTCTTACACTTGCCGGTGGAGCTCGATGGTGCGTCCTCGACGGTAGCGCAGCACTCCGAAGAGGTGCGCTTGCCGGAGTGGGCATCAGAGCTCTTGCCGGACTTGGTCTTCTTCTTCCCCCCGGGAGCTTCAGCGGCAAGTGAGTTGCGATCTGCTGCGGCTGCTACTTCCCGGTAGATCTTGTCGGCGCAGATAAGGGCATCTTTCTAGTCGCCAGAGACAGAGATGACACTTATCGGGCCTGGCATCTTCAGCATGTTGTAGGCATAGTGAGAGGCTGCCATGAACTTGGCGAGTGCTGGACGGCCAAGTATCCCATTGTAAGGCAATGGGAAATCAGCAACATCAAAAGTGACCCTCTCAGTCCTGAAATTCAACTCGCTGCCAAATGTCACCGGCAACGTGATCTTTCCCTTTGGTTTGCTCCTTCCCGGACTGATTCCTTGGAATGTACCGGTCTCTTCGAGCTCACTGTCAGGGATCTGGAGTTTCTGGAGCACCGCGGAGGAGATCAGATTCAAGCCGGCCCCGCCGTCAACTAGCATCTTAGTGACCTTGAGGTTGCGGATAGTTGGTGAAACCAACATCGGCAAGCACCCGACCGCAGTTATGCGATCAGGGTGGTCCTCAATGTCAAAAATGATAAGGGTGCTGGACCATTTTAGAGGCTTGCGTGACTCGACGGGTGGTTCTACTGCATTAACTTCCCGCACCCACTGCTTGAGTTGGCGGTGCGAAGTATGCAGAGAAGCACCACCGTCAACGCATAGGATCTCCGTGGCTTTCTGGAACTCCTGCTCGTCGGCCTCATCATCATCCATATCTTCATCATCGTCATCATCTTCATCCTTGTCGCGGCCGCGGGGAGGCCTGTCCCCTTGCCGCTGCTTGGCCTTGCCGCGGCGTCCTCCCCGGCCGGGACGTTTCTTGCCAGCTCCTCCAGCACCTTCCTGGGCCTTCTCCTTGTCGCGCCGCTCGTATTCAGCCTTCTGTTGTTCAACAAGCTGCTCGACCTTCTTGCAGCTCTGGAGGTCATGGCCCTTGGTGCGGTGGATCTTGCAGTACTGCTTGTTGTTGCCGTCCTGCTTGTCGGCAACCGCCACAGCTTCGCCGGAGCCACCAGCTTTGGCTTCCTTGGCGCTGCCTCCATTGCCGGAGTGCTCAACAACTAGCACATCTTTGCCTTTCTTCTTCCTGTTATTCCGCCGCCGGTTTTTCCTTGCTGGGGCGGTCTCTTCGCTATCAGATCCTGCTGTTCCTGTGTTCTCTCCGGGAAGTCTCCTCCCTTCCTCAGCACGTGCACACTTGTCGGCCAGGGCATACAGCTCACTGACGTCTCTGATCTTGCACATCGCCATCTCCTCCCGCATCCTGCGGTTTCGCACGTTCTGATGGAACGCGCTGATTACTGCAACAGGGTGGACGTCTGGGATGTTGTGCTGCACGCGGCTGAATCTTTGAATGTACTTGCGCAGGGACTCTCCTTCCTTCTGGGCAAGCAGATGAAGGTCACTCTCTTGGCCATGAGGTTTGTGGCCGCCCGTAAAGGCGCCGACAAACTGGTGATACAGATCTGCCCATGAAGATATGGAGTTGTCCGGCAAATGCATAAGCCAGGATCTGACATTAGGCTTGAACACCAGTGGGAAGTAGTTGGCAAGGATCTTGTCGTCCCGTCCCCCGGCAGCCTGCACCGTGATGGTGTAGACGCTGAGGAACTCCGACGGATGCGTCTTGCCGTCGTACTTCTCTGGTACATCTGGCTTGAAGTTTTTCTTGCCGGGTCACTGGACTTGCCGCAGCTCACGAGTGAACGCAGGGCAACCTACCGCGTATGGCAAGTCGCCTGGTTCCCCTGGCGCATGCATGTCGACAGAGGGCCCAGCGCGCTGGTCGGATTGACGTCACGCTTCTCTCCGGCGCTCGATGCGAGTTCGAGCGTCTTCTTGCTGTCGATCGTGAAGGACTTGCCGCTGATCACGACGAGCTCGTGGATCCGACGAGGCGGTGGAGTCGCTGTCAAGGTGGATCCGGCGAGTCGGCGATCTTGGCCTTCGGGGTGGAGAGTGCACGGTGGTTGCACCCCCGCCGGTTTCGTCGCCACCGGCTCGTGCCTGGCCTTCCCGCCGCGGCAACGATGTACTTGGTTGCCGCGGAGTGTCGCCGTTGGCATAGCCGATGAGACTCTGAATGGTGGCCCTCCATTCGTCGATCTTGTCCGACGTCGGAGGGTAATCCAGGAGTAGTTGAGCTCGCGTCAGAGCTTCTGCCGGAGTGGTCGGCGGCGGTGGCGGACGGCGCAAGGAGCGGGATGTGCTCGGACTTCTAACTATGTTAGAAGGAGCAGCATCCCGTCCAGGCAACCGTGTCTCGCTCGTGCCGGACCGTTGGCGTGCATGCTGGTCTTGAGCGCCCTTGGATCCACCAGCTTGATCTTGGTCCAACATACGTATGGTACTACGGATACCATGACGCTGTTGGTCTTGCGTCCCCTGAGATGGGCGCGCTATGATTGCGGATGCGCCGACGTCCGCTCCTCCGCCGGTGTCCACCCCACCACCCGCCTGCTCCGGTGGCGGTGGGATCGACGTGGACGGAACATCTGCCGCCGAAGTCTTCTTCTTCGGTGGCATGCTGATGAAGAGGAAGAGAATCTAGCTCGTGCGCACGCCGGATCAGGTTCACACAATTTTGACGCCCCCTACCTGGCGCGCCAAAGATGTCGTGGGGAAACTGGCGATCCACGAACACCTATGGGACCGGTGGACTGAGCCCCTTTCGGTTCGGCGGGGGGCGGAGATCGCACGAAGAGCATATCGAGGCGAGGCACACGAGCAGTTTTACCCAGCTTCGGAGCTCTCTAGAGAGATAATACTCCTACTGCTGCTTGTCGGGTTGTATTGTGTTCTTGCTCGGGAGCGCCGAGAGCTACAGTACACTCAGCTGCTACCGAGACCGAGCGTATGGGTTTTCTGGGTTCGAACCCCCTCTACGTTGCGCATGGGCCTCCTTTTATAGGCTCAAGGGGTCACCGACAGGTGGCAACGCAGAGAAGGGTACAAATGTAAAAAGCGAGGTGGTTGGTACAGTTACATGTACAATGTTTCCTACCTAACCCTGACGGCAGGGGACAAGGGCATTAAATGCCTGTCTGTGTCGTCTGAACAGTGTAAAAAAGGACCGTCAGGGGCGTCTAAGCTTGCCACGATGGCTACCTTGTCAGCGCCGCTTGCCACCGTGCACCGCTGGCTGCGCAGCTTCCCGCCACGCGTGCCTGGGAAGGCCCCAGGGCGACACGTTGGTGGGTGCGCTGGAGCGGTGGGTACAGAGTGGCCACCTGCCGCGGCAAGCGCCTTGCCGCGGGAGTTGTTTTGTCGCGTCCGGAAGCTTGTCGCTCACCGGGCCTTGCCGCGACGCGCGGCGCGTCGCGGCAAGTTTCTTGAGATGCCTTGGTTGGCCTTCCCGGCAAGCTCCTCTTGCCGGGGCCTTGTTTTCTTGACTTGAATACTTTGTTCTTGAATGGCTCCAGAGGAACCACGGAGGTCCTTGGCGGGTGCCCGGCAAGCCTTGCCGCGGGGCGCTGCGACTGCCCGTGCATGAGTTCGGGATACTAGGGTACCCCTATCTTAGTACACCGACAGATGGTGATGATTTCCCCCTCCCGGAGGGAAGTGTCCCCGGCAGAAAAGCTCTGCAGGAGCCCCAGATTGGTTCCGCCAAGGTTCCGCCTCGTGGCGGCGGAGTCTCGTCCCGAAAGGTTCTCTCTTGTTTTTTTCTCATCGAAAGACTTCATATAGGAGAAGATGGGCGTCGAAGAGCCACCAGGGGGCCCACGAGGTAGGGGAGCGCCCAGGGGGGGCCACACCCCCCACCCTTGTGAGCAGGGTGTGGGCCCCCTGGCCTTCATATTTGGCGACGATTTTTCTTTATTTATTCTAAGGTATTCCGTGGAGTTTCAGGACTTTTGGAGTTGCGCATAATAGTCCTTCAATATTTGCTCCTTTTCTAGCCCAGAATTCCAGCTGTCGGCATTCTCCCTCTTCATGTAAACCTTGTAAAATAAGAGAGAATAGCCATAAGTATCGTGACACAACGCGAAATAACAGTCCATAATGCAATAGATATTATCATAAAAGCATGATGCAAAATGGACGTATCATCCATCTGCGACAACATGGAGCGCATCCAGGGTTCATTCTCTTCCCACGGGAACGAGCCCATCTGTGACAAGTGAGGAAACCCATGATTTGTTTTGCCGTTCCTCTTCACAGGGGGAAACCCATGATTTGTTTTGTCGAGTCCCTTTTGTAGTGTAGTGAGAATATGTCCAATTTTAATTGCTATATCGGGTTGTTTGCAGTATGCCTTGTTTATTTCAGTTGTTCACAATGTGATGCTCTGTATGTGCAATTATTTACTGTGCAGTACATTTCATCAATCCAGTTTTAAACATACCGGTAGGAATGCATATATTTGCTAGTTATTAAGCCTGTTATAGCTAGCATATGCCTCTTTTAAAGTTTTTTGATTGTTCCGTTGTTTGTAGTTAGCATATGTCCAGTTTCAAATGCTATCTTTGGTTGTTTGTAATATGCCTTGTTTATTCCAGTTATTTACAACGTGATGTTCTATATGTGCAAGTATGAACTATGCAGTTTAATTTCATCAGTACCAGCTTCAACAATACCACTATGGCCCTGTTTGTTTCGGATTCTGGGACCAGACTCATCTTTACCAGTGAAGTCGAATCTGGAATCCAAAACAATCAGCTATTTGGAATCAACTTTGCCAGTGAAGCTGAATCTGGATTTGGGTCATTTTTAGTGCAATTTCCTGAAGCACCTCAAAGTGTACTTCGGTGGTGAAGTTGATTCGCAGAAATAGCTTCCCACTGAAGCGGTTCCATAGGTGATTAAAATCCAAGCGAAGCTGAAACAAATAGGACATGAATGACTACATTTGGTGGCTGCATCTTGTAGTTAAACACATCTTTCCATTTTTATTTAACAATAACCAGTGTACTTAGACCGACACAATACCAGTTTGAATGACTATGTTTTCTTGTTGTTAAATGCTAGGCATGTTGCAGTTAACACACCTTTTCACTTGTTTTGCTTTACTAGCATGCTTAAACCTGCACACTGAAGCTATCTTTTGGAGATTATTTTGTCTATCATGGATAATTTTGGTTGATGTTTAGCCTGTTGTGCTTAACATGCTTCTCGATGTCCCTACACAAGACAATTTTGGGAACTACTGTTGTTTTCCATCGAGGTTAGTTTCATCCCATGGCTTATATATGCTCACTATTCAGGATATCGGTAGCTGGTACCATATAGGCCGAGGGCTGATTAGGGACTAATCGGTGAATCGGACTTTTAACTGATGAATATATCTGCAACCCATTTATCGTTAGGTTTACTAGGGTCATATGTAATATATCTGAGGCTACATAGCAACATGCACTGTACTTAATGTTTACATGTGCAATCCTAGGCTACATAGCAACAAGGAAGAGTGTTACCTTAATGTTCTGATGATGTCTAGATACACATAGAAGAGCAGCAGCAACAACAATAACACAGCCCTATTTGGATACTCAACTTAGCTTAGAGGTTAGAGTTAGTTTCTAGCTCATGACTAACCCTGAACTAACTCCATCCAAGGAGGTGTTTGGATGATAGGATTAGATACTTAGATTGACAATAAATGCACTAGAAGAACTAGCTCCAATTAGCACCTCTTGGGTTTGATAGTTTTTTTTGGGTGGATTATAGATGCAACTAGCTCAAACTAGCCCTCATGTTTAGATATACTTTAGGGCTATTTGAGCCCGAACTAGCTCAAACTAACTCTAACCCATGGATACAGCAGCAGTTAATCAGCTGATAATTTGTAAGAATGCAATAAACTCCTTCCGGCCCGTGATATAAGATGTTAATTCATCTAATATGTGAGTATATTGGATGTTATAAGATATTATATAAGAGTGTTGTACTACATCATTGTGCAATTGGTGTTTATCTTCTAATATTAACTTGGTGCTTTTAGGTACATATGTCATTGGTAAAGATCCGCGCTTCGACCCTTTCTGTGTATGGGGAAATGAGATATCGATGAACGAGCATCAAGTGAGGAAGCTGATAAATATTGTTAGCAAAATTGGTCAAAAGATGGCAATTAAACTATTTGTTTACACTTTATCCAACACAACAGCAAATTACAGGATGGTAAGTAAGTACTCTGCAACCTTCTTTTTACTGCCCATAATGAGTTGTGTTAGATGACAATGTTTGAATCTTTTTTTCCTTTGAAGTGGTTCCCAAAACAGTTTACTAAAGATTACCTCTCAAACTACATGATTGGTGGGCATGCAATGGTTAAAGTATTTCTACCAGAACATGATGATTATCTAGATGTTTCCATGAAGACGGTTAAGGGTGGGCGGTCGGCCATCACCAGGGATTGGACTAGAATCGTGTGTGCCTTGTACATGGAGGAGGGCACAATATGGGCATTCCGCTTCACCTTGTTCAGCAACCATAATGTATTTCGCCTCTTTCTTTACCATATTTAATAGTACAAGTATACAACTGTGGTTCATCATTCTTTATTTGGTTCTTATGTAATTCTTGATGTGTACCTATGAATCGAATAATTCATTGGTTGTCTAAACCTAATGGATATGAATAAAGCTATAGCATACATTTAATTTTAATTTTAATTTCAATTTGATATAGCAACAATTAAATTACGGTGAAATTATGCTCTCTAGGTTGTTACGGCACACATGGTTGGTAAAATACAAACGTTTGCGATATACACCATAATCCGAGAAGGTTCACAGAGAGAAAACGTGTGCAAGCGTGCACATAGTTGCCGTTTGCAAAGCATGTGCGATGTTAGACAATATCACAAACGATGCTAGCAAACTAACCATTTGCGATAGTTTCCTTATCGTACACGATTCGCAACCATGAACTGTTTCTGATGAAGTATGCATCATAAACGTTGCACCACAGAATAGTGTGTGCGATAGTTGCCTTATCGTACAAGATTCACAGCCATGAACTGTTTCTGATGAAGTATGCATCATAAACGTTGCCCGACAGAATAGCGTGTGCGATAGTTGTCGTGTACGACGATGTTACAATGGTCCGACGTTTCATAATCCTATCCGACACTCATACGATGATTAGCTAATCTTCTTAATTAGTTATCGCATACGGTTTGTGAAAAGTGAATGTGTGTGATTGTATGCTTATCATACATGTTCTATAATAGTGAACCGTTTGTGATGGACCGGACATCGTAAATGTAGCACCACAGAATACCGACTGCGATGACAATGCGACCACAAATGTAAACGAGTACTGTAGGGTCCCTATCCCCGACGGTTTCTGGGTCATGTGGGAAGGACCCCCTAATCGCCCACACTCACTAGGTAACGGGTCCAAATGTCATCGCGGAAAAGGGTTTAAACCGTTTGTATAGCACTGACGCGTACCAGTGTTGGGTCAAACTGTTGTGGGAAACATATTACTCAACTGCTCATTTGAAACTGATACCTCTCTTCAAGGAAGTTGCACATTGTACAGTTGGCACCGAAGACACCACTCTGTTTTGGACAGACAAATGGCAACACAAAGCTCTGGTTGAGCAATATCCTGAGCTACACTCTTTTGCAATCAATGATCAATGCTAAGTGGCCCATGTGAAACATTCGATTGATATAATGGAGCAGTTCCACACCCCACTCTCTGTCGTTGCCTTCCAGCAACTAAATGATCTAACATCAATTGTGCAGCAACTTGGAAATAATGTTGATATATGGACATATGAGTGGAAATCTGGTATATTTTCTATCAGCAAGATGTATAAACATATGATGGGTCCTTCTATGGCACATCACCTATTTAGAGATTTATGGAAGGCAACAAGCAGAATCAGGCATAAAATTTTCTTCTGGCTATTACTATATGACAGAATAAGTTCTAGAAGCCTTCTCAAAAGGAAAAAAATTCTTGCTACAGGGCTATGAAGGTGCACTCTGCCAAGAACAGGTTGAGGAAATAACTCTGCACCTACTCTGGGACTGCAATTTGCAATCTCATGTTGGGACATCATTGCCCCAAATGGACATAGAGGAGTATCTGCTTTTGATGACATTATCTTCCTCAAGCAAGCATTCCCACCACATATTTCCATGGATATTGTTATTTTGGGATGCTAGAACATATGGATGCAAAGGAATGAAAAGATCGTCAACAATCCCTCCCAAGTCTGGAAGCCCGGAAGCATGGACGACATTAAGATCTATCTCTGGTCAAGCATAGAACTAAGAGAAAGAACATTGCCTGCCTAGAGCAATGGATGAGCTCCCTCTTTTCATAGTTCTCATAAGATAACACATTTTTCATGTTAGAGAAAACATGAGTTGGGTAGTTGATTTGTGATTGTTTCTTTACCTGTTTGTACATATATCTTTTTGGGTCAAAAAAGGAAGAAATGTCACTAGACCATTTTGTAAGACCTTGATGCATGAGCTTAAATTTTGCAGCAAGAACTTTGGCACTATTACCATGCGTCTGAACCAATATTATTATACCTGAATAGTTGATCCCCACTATCTCAATTCTCTCAACATGTACACATGACACCTCATCATCCCATTAATTATTTCCCTTAACATGCATTGGAAATAATATTTATATTCTCACTCAACATGCACACATCCCAACTCACCACACATGCCACCTAATCAATCACACTAATTATATTTCTCTTAACATGCATGAGAAATGCTACTCATATTCTCTCTCTCTCTCTCTCTCTATATATATATATATATATATATAACTATATAATAATTAAATACAATATATTATATCTATTTTAAAGGACAGGCCCTGTGCATATATTATATCTTTTTTAATTTCATAAAAAATATTGCAACCAATCCCTATAGCAACATGCGGGGTATTATCTAGTATTCCATATAATGTCAACCAAATCCATAAAACCTGGCTTTTAATCCAATAATTCTCAAAACGAAATATCTGGGCTTTAGGTATCTTGGAATCCACTCTAACTACACCAGGTAGATGATCTGAAACAGGACTTGCAAGAGGACGCACTTGGGTATTGGGGAATTTTAAGGTTCAAGCAGTGGAAATGAAATACCAGTTCAACTGCACCTGAAAAGGGTCAAGCTGCATGTTGCTCCAAGTGTATGCCCTCCCCTTTATAGGCAGCTCAATAATACCCAAGTGAGCAATGAGTTCATTAAAAATATACATGTCATTATCATTACCGAAAAAGGCTTTCGCCCCGCTTTATAAATAAAGCAACCACCAAGCACAGAGTATCAGGTAACAACAGAACACACAACACACCAACACAACGCCACCGCAGACAAGGTCCAGCACTCACATACAGACCAACACACACAGACCCAAGTTCCGTTGTGGGCACAGCATAACAAACCCAACACAGACTCAGAACGAAACACCCCTAGACGGCGTGGAGATGGCGAGAAGACGACAAACTAATCTGGTTCTGGTGGTGGCGGGGGAAGCGGTGGAGCCAACCGGAGAGCCATCGCGCGAAGACGGGTGATGATGGAGGTGATGGCATCTCTCTCCCTGGGACGGCTAAGCAGCCGCCAAAGCTGCAAGTAACCAAACCATTTGAACAAAGCGTCAGTAGCACAACGAAGAGGAATACGCTGAATCACAAGTTTATTCCTAACAGTCCATAGCGTCCAGGCAAGAACCCCAATGGTCAGCCACCTAATGTGGCGCAACACGGGGGGTATCGCCTGGAGTTCGGCAAAGAGAGCGGGGAAGTTGTTATAGTCCCAGCTTCCACCCACAATCTCGCGGAAACAACTCCATAGGAACTGCGCGGACACGCAGGTGAAGACGATATGGTTCGAATCTTCTTCAGGCCCACAGAGCGGGCAACGCCCATCACCAGGGCCATTGCGCTTCAGAACCTCTACGCCAGATGGGAGGCGGCCACGAATCCATTGCCACAAGAAGATCCTAATTTTCAGGGGAAGGCGAATCTCCCAAATGGAGGAGAGCGCCTCATGGCCGAGCGAGGGAGCGATGGCCCGGTAGAGGGATTTGGTGGAGAATTGCCAAGACTGATCGAGGCACCATCTGGCGCGGTCATCGTCTATCGTGAGACTAGGCTCACGGAGTGCAATACAGTCAAGCAACTCCTGTCAGTCTGCATTCTCAGCCGGACCAAAAGGCCTCCGGAACGCAAGGCGCCCTAACTCACCAAGGGCGGTCGCTATGAAGATCTGCGGGGCAACCGCGATGGAGAACAGGTCCGGAAAGCGGGCCGCAAGGGGTGTGTCACCAGTCCAGCGATCGAACCAGAATAGCGTGGTGGTGCCGGAACCAATCTCGATCGAGGTCTCTATCCGGAGGACAGGGAGGAGTTGGATGATGGATTGCCAGAACTGGGAGCCCCCAGATCGCTAGCAGAAGCCGAGAGCCTGGCCTCAGAGGTATTTCTGCTGAATGATGCGAAGCCACAGGCCACCATCTCCATTGCCTATCCGCCAGAGCCATCGAGTCAGAAGGGCAATGTTCATGCGTTTGGAGGACATGATCCCGAGGCCGCCCTGGTCGCGAGGTTTGCAGATCTCAGACCACCTAACCATGTGGTACTTCTGCTTATCCCCCTCGCCAGCCCAGAAGAAACGCCCCTGAACGGTGGCAATCTCGTGATGTAGAGTCTCCGGAAGGCTGTAGAAGCTCATGATGAATAATAGGAGGCTGGAGAGGGACGAGTTAATGAGCACCGTACGGGCCGCTTTTGAAAGCCACCGACCCTGCCAGGGCTCAATACGGTGCTGGTGCTTCCCCACTATGGGGCGCAGCTCGGCCACCGTAAGCCTGGCGTCACTAATGGGTATCCCTAGATACGTCTTGGGGAAACACCCAAGCTGGCAATTAAGTCGATCCGCTATGCTTTGTCGCTCGTCTTGGGCATAGCCCAAGACTATCACCTCACTCTTATCGAAGTTGATCCAAAGGCCGGACATCTGCCAGAAGCACAATAAGAGGAACTTGAGGTTCGAAACATTACTCTCTGACCCCTCCAACATGATAATGGTGTCGTCCGCATATTGGAGAAGGGAAATCCCGTTGCCTCCAACTAGATGTGAAACTATCCCCTTAATGTAACCCGCCGCCTTGGCCTTATCGAGGATGGCCGCCAGCGCATTGACGACCATGTTAAACAAGAACGGGCAGAATGGGTCGCCCTGGTGCACCCCACAAAACGTGGGGAAGAATGGGCCAATCTCCCCATTAATGTTCACTGCGGTGCGGCCTGATGACACCATCTACATCACTCTGGTCACCCACCTATCGTCGAAGCCCTTCCGGAGCAGACATTCCCGAAGGAAGGTCTAGCTGACCGTGTCATAGGCCTTTTGGATATCCAGTTTCAGGAAACTGCCTTTAGGTGTTTGGCGTGCACCTCATGGAGAGCTTCGTGGAACACCAAGACTCCATCAAGGAAATAGCGGCCCTGGATGAAGGCCGACTGGTTAGGGTGAGTGATCTGGTCGGCAATAGGAGCCACCCTAATGGCGTACCCCTTCGCGAGGATGCGGAAGATGACATTAATCACCGTAATCAGTCGAAATTGATGGATGTCTGAAGCTCCCGTCACTTTAGGGATGAGAGTGATTACCCCATAGTTTAGTCGGGCGAGGTTAATGGACCCAACCAGGAACTCATCGGCCATCACCTCAGGTTTGATCACCTCCCAGAAGGTCTGGAAGAACTTCACTGGGAGGCCATCCGGGCCGGGAGCCGAGGAAGGGTTCATGCCCTTAATTGCCTCCCACACTTCCGCCTCCGAGAACGGGGCCGTGAGGGCCGCTTATCCGCAGGAGAGACGCAACAGTGGGCAGGCCAGATATCCTGCGCTAGTGCAAGACCTCCCTGAGGGGAGGCAGAGAATAGGTCTTTGTAGAAGCCGTCGACATGAGCCCGGATGTCCTCCGGCCGTTGAAGGAGGGTCGGTCCATCCCACAGGAGGGGGATGGAGTTACGGCGTCTATGGCCGTTAGCAATAGCCTGGAAGTAGGCAGTATTAGCGTCCTCCTTGAGGACCCAGTTCTGCGTACCCCGCAAGTGCCAGTATGCCTCCTCGTCAGTGTAGATGACCATGAGATGGTCTTCCAAGTCATATCTCAGTATCCATTCGTCTGCCGAGAGGCTAGCGGTGTCAGCCTGCAGATCGAGGGCCTGGACTCCCTCAAGGAGGGCTTTCTTCCGCTCAAGGATGTCTCAACCCACGTTTGCACCCCACCCTTTCATGAATTGTCGTGACCGCTTGGCGCAGAAGTGCCAGGAATCAACGGCTGACAGGGCTCGGTGGGGGCATCCCTCGCCTCGCGCCAGCTGGCGGCCACCGCAGCGGTAAATCATGGCTGACGTAACCAGAAGGTTTCGAAGCGGAACCGAGGCGACAGGGGGGCGCTCATTCTCCGAAGAGAGGAGAAGAGGAACGTGGTCACAACCAATCCACGTAATCGCCCGAAGCGATGCTAGGGGACAACGAATGTCCCACTCAGGGGAGGTGAAGACTCGATCGAGGACCGAGCGAGTCGGATCAACTTGGCGGTTAGTCCAAGTGAACCTGGCCCCAACTCGATTGAGCCCACGCAGCCCCATATCAGTGATGCAATCATTGAACATTTGCATCCAAGGAAAGTTCACTAAATTATTGATCTTGTCTTCTTCCGTCCGGATGAGGTTGAAATCGCCGCCCACTACCACCGGTAACTAGGCCGACACCACCTTCCTCCGGAGCTCAGTGAGGAAGGTCTCAGACCGGCGGTGATCGGCCGGACCGTAGACCGCAATGATCTCCCATTTAAAGTTTAGGGCCCGCTTGAAGACCTCCATGCTGACAAAGAACTCATCTCGGTCCATGCTCCCCACCTCAAGGGTGGCATCCTTCACACCTAGGAGGATGCCACCCCAGTGGCCCGTACTCCCACTAGGAGGGAGCCAGTGCCAGGCGAACAGGTCGGAGCTCAGATGTTCAAGTTCTGATAGGGAGAATTCCATACGCATCGTTTCTTGAATGGCTACAATGTCAATTCGCTTGGTTCGCATGTACTCTATGAGTTGGCGGCAACGACCATCTTGGGCGAAACCGCGGATGTTCCAGAATAGGGCTTGCATCACGTATCCATCGGGGGGTTGCTTGACCCCAAGACACGTGAGGCACTCTGGGCGTGGAGAGCTGCGGTACGGGAGCGGGTGCGGCCCCGGATCTCAGCCGGAGCGGCAGCCGCGCTAGGAGGGGCGTCCGGGGCAACCCCGGGCGGCGCTCCCGAGGAGGGAGGGAGGCGTGCACGGGCCTCGGCGAGCCGACCATCGAGGATCTCCTGTGCACGGATGGCTTCGATCTGAACTAGCGGGGGAGCAACCTCCCCCCTGAACATTATGGCCGAGTCCGCTGCCACCTTAGCAAGGTGGCGAAGCGGAGCCGACTCCAAGGCAGAAAAGGAGCAAGTAGCAGAGGTGGCCGGGATGATCGTGGTACCTGACTTGAGGTTTCGGGCAACGGTCTGGAGAGCGGCCTGCTCGGGGATAGGTAGAGCCGGACTACCCACTGGCCTGGCCGCCTCAATCCGAGCATGCGACGTGAGGAGGACACCGGGGTCGAGGTTGAACAGCCCCTCCTGGCGTAGGCTGCAGTTCGAGGGGGAGGCAGAGGACCGGCCACCGGGGTGGTCACCACCACCGCCAGTCCCTCGGAAGCAAAGCACGGAGGTGCCAGGGGAGGAGCAGGGATCATCACGCAGGGAGCGCCAGAGGAGGGCGGCGGGTCCACAGGCGCGTCATCCACCGGAGGTGGGATGTCCGGCCATGCAGACGGACCAGCCTCCATCTCCGGGGCACCGGTGTCGCGACCGGTTTTCCAATAAAAATATTTATTGAGAAACCAATCTTTTGAGTCCAGTATGAGAGAAATCCTCCTCACTGGTAGACAATTTCTTGATACAATAAGCCAGTAGCATAAAATATATTACAGGGTCGAACTGCGGTTGCTCAACCAAATTATTACAAGCACGCCAATAATTATACATAATGGCGGACATGACACAGTGGTGTGGAGACATACTACTGACTCGAGGATAGGGTGGTGGTGGAAAAACACAGCGGGGAGAGAAATACAAGACTCTAAGTCTATCATCTCATCGAGCGTTGAGGTGAGGCTCGATGAATTTATTTGGTAGCGGAAGCGGATATAAAACAGTGACCGAATCCAGGGTCGCACGAGACTGACTGGGACTCCTCTAAGTGTCGGACTCGCTATCGAACTCCTCATCCATGTAATCGCCTTCGTCAGCATCTGGCCAAATCAACATGCCAGTGAGTACTTTGAAAGTACTCGCAAGACAGTTCGGACGTAAGATATAACAAATGCATGCATGGATGCGTCATGAATAAATTCACCAATGTACATTCAAAATTATCATAACAAGGTAAGTAAAAGGGAAACGGCGGTAGTCCGCCTGAAATCCCAACAGAACATAAATAATTTCCGATCGGGTGTCTGAAGCGACGCCTCGAAAGGTGAACAAATAAATATAAAGAAAAAGATGCCACAGTCGGGCGTCTTAGCGACACCACATAAAGGGCTTAAAAAGAAATACCTCAGTCGGACGTCGGGGCGACGTCACAGAAAGGGCTTGAAAAGAAATGCCACAGTCGGACGTCGGGGCGACATCACAGAAAGGGCTTGAAAAGAAATGCCACAGTCGGACATCGGGGCGACATCACAGAAAGGGCTTGAAAAGAAATGCCACAGTCGGACGTCAGAGCGACATCACAGAAAGGGCTTGAAAAGAAATGCCACAGTCGGACGTCGGGGCGACATCACAGAAAGGGCTTGAAAAGAAATGCCACAGTCGGACGTCGGGGCGACATCACAGAAAGGGCTTTTATGGACAGATAAATAATAATCATAATAAACTTTTAATTCATAAGATTAAATGGGTTAGTCCATCCACAGGAATATCATTTAACCGGAATTAGCACTCATGCGAAATACCGGAGTCTCTGTCATCAACACTGTCATTGTTAGGACAAGATAATACGAATTTGGACATGGAATAGATGATTTGGAGGGATATATGACTCTGCAGAGTTTGTACAAAATTATTCCCACAGCCAACGGATTTCCGTAGTCACGAAGGACTAGTTCCGTTTACGGTATTTCGAAAGAAAACACAGCTAACCAGTACACACCCATCATACCTCTCGATGCTAGGAATCACCCTAGACATCGTCCAAGAAAAACTTTTGAGACGGGGAGATCACAATCTCGGATAGCATGGGGTCAAATTTATATACGCGCGCTCTAAGGGGTGCCCCCTCTCGGTCCCAACCGGAAACACCCATGTCCCCTGATCGGATGACTGGCTTTAATCCAGGGCCATGGAACCATCATCACGGCCTCTCCTTTTGGTGTGTACCAGAAAAGCGGTTTGCAACTTACTAAACCATATTCCTTGCGGAAAACATGTGGTAGTACAGGGAAGGAAATGAAAGGAACTGGACCGATACGGTTTGACACTGAAGTCACATAGTCCGGCATGAGACTGGCATGCTACAACACTGCCATCTCACCCATCCTCATGCCAACACATGGCCATTCATACTCACATCCATCCACTTATGGATCATCGAACTCACTTACCTCATTATCGCATAAAATGACATTCATCGATATGCTTATCAACATGCCATGAAACTAACTAAATGCAAAACATGCCAAGACACTCATCATATCAAAAGTTCAAACATGCTTGCCTGGTTCAGAGTAGTCGGAGCCTAGCTCGGTGAAGTTCACGGCTCCGTCACCTCCTTCGGTATCTACGGTATAAAGAAAATATATGCGCTATCGTGAATACCAAGGAGTGCACAGAAAGTATACCAAATATTTTCCAAATAAATCTGATAAAAAACTAGACAAAATTTTAAAGAGAACAGAAAAAGAATCAACCAAAAATACCTTTCTGTTTAAAAGTTATAAAGGTTTTTGTCCAGGGACTCATCTGTAATGAAACAGAAGTTTTCTAGGGGCTAGTTTATAAAAACAGAAAGCGCTTCGGTAGCGACTACGCCAGCCCAGAGGGAAAGCGCATTCGGCAGAAGACGTTTTCAGAAAACGCTTCGCTCTGACAGGATAGAGAGGCTGACAGGCGGGTCCCGCCTGTCAGGTTTAAATATTCAAACGGGGCGGCAGAGTTCGCCGGTGCCCGAGAGCCGCGGTGGTCGCCGGCGGCGATCCACGGCGAGGCAGAAAGATCGGAGGGTACCTCCGTGTTCAGGGCACCCTTCCGCGTCGGTTGGTGGTGGTGGTGTCGGTCGGCGAGCACCACGTCGACGGCGAGCTTTGCTCCGGCGGACGGCGGTTCGGGTGGTTGCGGACTTCGTCGGAGAGAGCTGCAGTGATCAAATTGAGGAGGGGGTTATGCTCCTGGTAGCTAGAGAGGGTAACGAACGGGGTTTGGGCGCCGGAGACGGCCTCACCGGAGCGAATCGAGGTGGCGGCCGAGGCAGATCGGGGCGGCCGGAGTTGAGGGGGAAGACCTCCTCGGGGTCCCCGTAGTGGCCTGGCGTGGCGTTGGTGAGGTGTGGGGATGAGGCGTGCACGAGGGTGAGCTCGGGGGCCCTTTTTATAGGCAGCCCGAGGCGGTGGCCGTGAACGGGGATTTCCGGCGATGGTTACGGTGGCGCAGTGCTCGGTCGGGGGTGATTAGGGAGTCGAGCGCCGTCGTGGGAGTTTACTGGGTCCGTTTAGATGCTAACCGGACTTGGATTAGAAGCTTAGGGCAGGCTTTGGTCGGAACGGGACGGTGCGGGTCCGTTGGCGGCAGAGAGCGCGTCCAGGGCTGTCGGGCCACGGCGACGGTGCGGCGGGGGTGCGCTGGCGTGCATGAGGCCACGCGGAGAGCCAGGGAGCGCTGGGCGGCGCCGAACGGCGTTGAGCCTCCGTTCTTGCCCCCTGTCAGCTGCCACGGGAGGTCCCGACGCCGCGGAAGACTCCGGCGAGGGCGGGCCATCGTGCCACCGACGCCAGGAAGAGGCCAAGTGAGCGTGTGGTGCTCCAGACAGTAGGAAGAGGCGGAGGGGAACATGCCAAATGCACTGTGAACGCGTGAGAGGAACTGATGAACGCACACGACACTGAAACTGAACTTTTCTGAATTTTTGAACAGTAACAGTGCCCGCAAGGTGTTCGACAGAATGAAAATGGCATCTAGGAATTTTTCCTTGAGCTGAAACTTGGTGGAGTGGCTTCTCATTGCTCACATAGATTGCCTGAATTTTGGTGGAATTTTTGGAGTAGTGTAGATATGAATTTCATCAAATTTGGCAAATCTGGTCCAAACTTGCAGAGGCTGAATTTTGAAAATTTTGAAAAGAGAAGGAGTGGATCAAGATGGTTCTGGGTTGTGGGTACAAAGGACTATCCAGGAGAGTTGGTTTGAGGTCAAAACTCAAATGCAATATGGTACTTGCTTTGAAAATCATTTGGGCTCAAATAATTTTCAGAATTGATTTGAGAGGGAAAATAATTAGAATAAAATCCAAAACTTGTTTGGATTAGTTGGGACAGAGAACTTAGGTTGATCACAAGGTGTAGGGGAGGTTTTGGAGGGGTTTTACCACATGGGAACAATGCAAAGTCAAGGGTGGTTCCAAGATATGAAAATCCCCAAATTTTCATAGAGCTTCATTTTAAAAGAAAACAATTTAAACTCCAAAAATTAAATTTGAGAGAGAACCAACAGAGAAGAAGTTTCAAAAGATCAAACACCAAGGTTTGAAAAAATAAAATCCTTGCCAAGGCAAAGGAAGTTTTTAAGTGGAAGGTTTTTCTGAAAAAGAAAAATTTTAAATAGCCTCTCCTCAAAAACCACAAAGTTTTTGATAAAAACCAAATAAAAATTTTGGAGTGTCACAACACCTACCCCCTTAGGAAAAATCTCGTCCCCGAGATTTCAGCTGATCCTTAAATAGGTGTGGATGCTCAGTCCGAAGAAAATCCTCGCTTTCCCAAGTTGCTTCACTGTCGGTGTGATTGCTCCACTGGACTTTGAAAAACTTGATGGTCTTCTGTCGGGTCCTCCTTTCAGACTCCTCTAATATTCTTATGGGACGTTCTCGATAAGTGAGGTCTGGCTGCACATCAATGTTTTCATGGGATACTTGTTTCTCTGGGTTGCTTACGTACTTCCTTAATTGAGAGACGTGGAACACGTCGTGAATGTCGGACAAGTCTTCGGGTAAGTCTAGCTGGTAGGCTACAGTGCCTCTTCGTGCCACTATGCAGAATGGTCCAATGAATCTTGGTGCTAACTTTCCTTTAATCTTGAATCGTTGCAATCCTCTCATAGGGGATACTCTCAGGTATACGAACTCACCGGGTTCGAAGCTGACCCTACGATGTTTCTGATCATAATAACTCTTCTGTCGACTTTGAGCGGTCTTAAGTCGGTCTCTGATTAGCTTGACCTTTTCCTCGGCTTCTCTGAGCATGTCTGGTCCGAAGATGCGGCTGTCTCCGGTCTCTGACCAATTTAACGGGGTACGACACCTTCGTCCGTATAAGGCCTCAAATGGTGCCATTTGTAGGCTGGCCTGGTAGCTATTGTTATACGCGAACTCGGCGTATGGCAGGCTTTCTTCCCAACTGGTTCCATATGTGAGGACACATGCTCTCAGCATGTCTTCTAAAATTTGGTTTACGCGTTCAGTTTGTCCATCAGTCTGTGGGTGGTATGCGGTACTGAAGGCTAGTTGGGTTCCCAGAGCCTGTTGTAAATGCTCCCAAAATCTTGAGACGAACTGAGTGCCTCTGTCGGATATTATAGTCTTCGGGACACCGTGCAGACAAACTATGCGGGAAAGATAAATCCTGGCAAGCCTCTGAGTGGTGTAGGTTGTCTTCACTGGAATAAAGTGTGCCACTTTGGTCAACCTGTCAGTGATGACCCATATGGCATCATTCCCGTGTCGTGACCGAGGTAGTCCGACAATAAAATCCATCCCTATTTCATCCCATTTCCACTCAGGTATTTTGTTAGGTTGCAGTAGTCCGGCTGGTCTCTGATGTTCAGCTTTTATGCGTTGACATGAGTCGCAACATGCAATGAAGGCGGCTATGTCCCTCTTCATACCGTGCCACCAAAATCTTTCCTGAATATCCTTATACATTTTGGTTCCTCCAGGGTGGATCGAATATGGAGTGGTGTGTGCTTCAGCTAAAATTTGCTGTTTAAGGTCTTCTATGTTTGGCACGCATAGCCTTTCTCCGTACCATAATATTCCTTCATTATCTATGACGAATTCCGAGGCCTTGCCCATACTCAACTTTCTTTTAATTCCTTCAATGCTGGGGTGACCGGGCTGAGCTTCTTTAATTTTCTCCACAAGGTTGGGTTGTATTTCCAAGTTTGATATGGTGCCTTCTGCTACCATTATCAAGTTGAGCTTGGCAAATTCTTGATGGAATTCGGGCCTCAAGCTGTGCAGATAGTTTCCGTCGGAGCTGGGGTTCCGACTCAGGGCATCGGCCACTACATTTGCTTTCCCTGGATGGTAATGGATCCCAACATCATAATCCTTTACCAATTCCAACCAGCGTCGTTGCCGTAAATTTAGTTCTGGCTGCGTGAAAATATATTTGAGACTTTTGTGATCCGTATATATTTCACATCGATTCCCAAGTAAGAAATGCCTCCATTCCTTGAGTGCATGAATAACTGCTGCCATTTCTAAGTCATGAGTGGGATAATTTTCCTCATGCTTGCGAAGTTGCCTTGAAGCGTAGGCGACAACCTTGCCTTCCTGCATCAACACGCATCCGAGACCCTTTCTGGACGCGTCACAATATACTTCAAAATTCTTGTGTATGTCGGGTACAATTAATACCGGTGCTGTTGTTAATTTCCGCTTTAGCTCTTGGAAACTTTTCTCGCAGGCTTCTGTCCACTCAAACTTCTTATCTTTCTTGAGCAACTGTGTCATAGGCTTGGCTATGGTGGAAAATCCTTCAATAAATCTGCGGTAATATCCTGCCATTCCCAAGAAACTCCGTATGTCCGTTACGCTGGCTGGTGATTTCCAGTCAAGTACGGCCTTGACTTTCTCTGGGTCCACTGCGATACCGTCTTGAGTCAGCACGTGGCCTAGAAAACCTACTTGTCTTAGCCAAAATTCGCACTTGCTGAACTTGGCATACAATTGGTGTTTTCTTAGCTCTCCTAGCACAATCCTGAGATGTTCTGCGTGCTCTTCTGGTGTCTTGGAGTATACCAGAATATCGTCGATGAATACCACGACGAACTTGTCCATAAACTTCATAAATACTTTGTTCATGAGGTGAACAAAATATGCTGGGGCGTTAGTTAATCCAAATGGCATCACTGTGAACTCGTACAGTCCATATCTGGAGGTGAAGGCTGTTTTGGGGATATCTTCCGTTCGTACCTTCAATTGATGGTATCCTGACCTTAAGTCAATTTTTGAGAATACCTTGGCCTGAGCAAGTTGATCAAACAAATCGTTTATCCTTGGCATCGGGTATTTGTTTTTGACTGTGACCATGTTAAGTGCTCGATAGTCAATACACAATCTCAGCGTTCCATCCTTCTTTTTGGCAAATAAAATTGGTGATCCCCAAGGTGAGGAGCTGGCTCGAATGTATCCTTTTTCCAGTAATTCCTTTATTTGCTTCTTCAACTCGACCAACTCGGATGGTGCCATTCTGTATGGTTTCTTGTATATGGGGGCGGTTCCTGGTGCTAGCTCAATGCGGAATTCTATTTCTCGGTCTGGTGGCATGCCTGGCAGCTCTTCAGGGAATACATCTGGAAATTCACACACTACTGGAACCTTGTTTAGCTCAGAAACGTCCACCTTATTTAATCTCGGTTGCCGGGGTCTTTTTCCTTCCTTGGCTGATACTCTTATTGTCTTCCCTTGGTGGTGTGTGAGAATCACGGTCCTGTTGAAACAGTCGATAAAACCTTTATTGGTGGTTAGCCAATCCATCCCTAGGATGACATCCAGTCCTTTATTTTCCAATACAATAAGATTTGCGTGAAACTCCAATCCTTCGAACTCAATGACCACATTCTGACAGTAATTCTGAGAAACTTGCTGAATCCCAGGGGACTTGATGATCATGGATTTCTCCAAAGGAAGCATCGAAAAATTATTTTGCAAAGCAAAACTTTTCGAAATGAAAGAGTGAGAAGCTCCAGAATCAAACAAAACCATTGCAGGTATTGTGTTGACAGGAAACGTACCGAGTACGATATCCGGAGCATTTTGTGCCTCCTCTTTGGTTACGTGGTTCAGATGACCCTTCCTGTGGTTATTGTTGGGATTGAAATTGTTTCGCTTGGGTGCTGAATTATTGCCGCCGTTGTTCGGCTTTGGGGTTGAACTCCTTGGCTTGGGGCACTGTTTGGCATAGTGCCCTTCTTCTCCACAAGCGTAACAAGTAACGCCGGGGCGATAGGTGAATTCCTTGTCCCTTGCATGAAAATTCTTGATTGGGCGTGAGACATTGGATGAGAATTTGTGTGTCCCACCCTTTTGAAAATCTGTCTTGCTTCGGTGATTGCGAGCGTGATTAGTCTGGTCCCTTTTTCGCTTGCGGATATCTTCCAGACTGCGTCTCTCATTTTCCAGAGTAATGGCTTTGTCCACCAGTGTTTTAAAATCAGGAAAAGTGTGCACGACCAGTTGGCATTTAAGCGCGGGCGCCAGACCGTCAAGGAATTTCTCCATCTTCTTGATTTCAGTCATACGCTCCTCATTGGCGTAGCGGGATAATAGGGTAAATTGACTGTTGTAATCTGACACTGTCATGTTCCTTTGTTTGAGGTCATCGAATTCTCTCTTCTTGATTTTCATAATACTCTTAGGAATATGTGCACCACGGAAACCTTCCTTGAAATCATCCCAGGTTATGTCATTTTCGTTGGGATGCATGTGCAGAAAATTCTCCCACCACGATGCGGCTGCTCCTGTGAGATAGTGTGGAGCATATAGTACTTTCTCGAGATCTGAACACTTTGCAATAATTAATTTCCTCTCCATATCTCGAAGCCAGTCCTCGGCTTCAAGAGGCTTGTCAGTGTGAGAAAATGTTTGAGGACGTGTCTTCTGTAGTTCAGATAACTTGGAATGCTGTTGATACTGTCCATGGTGATTTCCCATGTTGATGACTTGGTTCATCATCTCCCGATGTTGTTGCTGACTCTGCTCATAAAGGCGGCACATTTGTGAAAGTGCCGATTCACTGCCCTGTTGGCTTGACTGTCCCTGAGTGAACTCGTTGTTGGGTTGTGTATCATAATTTTCCTCTGGTGGAGTTGGCATGGAGCGTGTCCAAGGACGAGACATTTTTCACTCTGGGGATATATTTTTGTAAAACTCATAAGAAAAGCGGAAAGAGTCGCAAAACAAAACCATAAATGCATAAAGCTGGCAGATAGAATTAAATAACTCGGCTTACTTAAGAAAAACAAATCGACTTGCGCACGGAGAAGGACTGCTCATTACATATCTTACACGCGGGCGGTAATTATACAATACATCACTCAGGATATGCGTACATAATCCTGACATGTTATTTAGGCTAGTGCACTTCTCCAGATCCTACATGATGCGCAAACAGGCTACTTCTCACAACCTATGTACATATCTTACAAAGCGGTACAATACACGGCAGCTAAGCGTACTCAGGCAGAGATGTTGACGACCTCCTTTGCCCTGCCGAGGGCGAGGCGTAGCGAGGTTGGGGACTCGACTTCCTCCTCGCTAATGGGCTCCATACGTGTAGTGTTGCGCAGAGTGGACGGAGCGGTTGCCAGGGGCGGAGCAACACGTACAGGAGTGGGCGCGAAGGGTGGTGCAGTGCGCGCTGAAGTGGGTGCAATGACTTGGTTGAATTCTTCGGTAGAAGGCAGGCGACGAGTAGGCGTATAAGATGCTGAGGACGAGACCAAAGTCAGTGGCGGAGCGATGGGTAGGAGCTCCCTCCTGTTGGCAGCACAGCCATGGACTGAGTCCATGCGGGTAGCTACGAAGTCGTCCACCAGGTTGTCGAAGGCTGCCTCCAGGGCCCGGAGATACTCAATGAGCATCTCAAAAGCCTCGTCTCGTTCTCCTCTGGGGCAGGAGTATGCGTAGTGACAGGTGTAAGGCACATGGCACGGAAGATAACGGTAACGACGAGTCTTCATCACGGGAAGGACATCCCTGAGACGAGCTATCGCCTCGCGGGCTGCCATCTGCATAGCATGCCTCTCCGTAGGCATTGCTCTTCCCACGAACCGGAAGCGGCGTAACTCACCACGCCCTCCCTTGAACTGCACCGCGGCCTGGTGCATGGTCAGACTGTCGTTGACTCGGTGCTGGCAGAGTGTGAAGACTGGGCGCACGGATGGCCCCATCGCGACCTGAACGATGAAAGAAAGAAGCTTGACGAACCCATCGGGCACGTTGGCGAAGGTCTGAGACTCGCAGCTGTTGTCGGCCATCTACAAAAGTAGGCAAAAATTCTGCAGGGTCAGATCATAAATTTATGCTGACTGACAGAAAATGACTACAATTGCAAAAATATAAATTAGCTCTATCATGCTAATAACTAATTAGCGATCGCACCTAGTGGCTTCCTACAGTCAGCCTGGCTCTGGTACCAAGCTTGTCACGACCGGTTTTCCAATAAAAATATTTATTGAGAAACCAATCTTTTGAGTCCAGTATGAGAGAAATCCTCCTCACTGGTAGACAATTTCTTGATACAATAAGCCAGTAGCATAAAATATATTACAGGGTCGAACTGCGGTTGCTCAACCAAATTATTACAAGCACGCCAATAATTATACATAATGGCGGACATGACACAGTGGTGTGGAGACATACTACTGACTCGAGGATAGGGCGGTGGTGGAAAAACACAGCGGGGAGAGAAATACAAGACTCTAAGTCTATCATCTCATCGAGCGTCGAGGTGAGGCTCGATGAATTTATTTGGTAGCGGAAGCGGATATAAAACAGTGACCAAATCCAGGGTCGCACGAGACTGACTGGGACTCCTCTAAGTGTCGGACTCGCTATCGAACTCTTCATCCATGAATCGCCTTCGTCAGCATCTGGCCAAATCAACAAGCCAGTGAGTACTTTGAAAGTACTCGCAAGACAGTTCGGACGTAAGATATAACAAATGCATGCATGGATGCGTCATGAATAAATTCACCAATGTACATTCAAAATTATCATAACAAGGTCAGTAAAAGGGAAACGGCGGTAGTCCGCCTGAAATCCCAACAGAACATAAATAATTTCCGATCGGGTGTCTGAAGCGACGCCTCGAAAGGTGAACAAATAAATATAAGGAAAAAGATGCCACAGTCGGGCGTCTTAGCGACACCACATAAAGGGCTTAAAAGAAATACCTCAGTCGGACGTCGGGGCGACGTCACAGAAAGGGCTTGAAAAGAAATGCCACAGTCGGACGTCGGGGCGACATCACAGAAAGGGCTTGAAAAGAAATGCCACAGTCGGACGTCGGGGCGACATCACAGAAAGGGCTTGAAAAGAAATGCCACGGTCGGACGTCGGGGCGACATCACAGAAAGGGCTTGAAAAGAAATGCCACAGTCGGACGTCGGGGCGACATCACAGAAAGGGCTTGAAAAGAAATGCCACAGTCGGACGTCGGGGCGACATCACAGAAAGGGCTTTTATGGACAGTAAATAATACTCATAATAAACATTTAATTCATGAGAATAAATGGGTTAGTCCATCCACAGGAATATCATTTAACCGGAATTAGCACTCATGCGAATCACCGGAGTCTCTGTCATCAAAACTGTCATTGTTAGGACAAGATAATACGAATTTGGACATGGAATAGATGATTTGGAGGGGATATATGACTCTGCAGAGTTTGTACAAAATTATTCCCACAGCCAACGGATTTCCGTAGTCACGAAGGACTAGTTCCGTTTACGGTATTTCGGAAGAAAACACAGCTAACCAGTACACACCCATCCTACCTCTCGATGCTAGGAATCACCCTAGACATCGTCCAAGAAAAACTTTTGAGACGGGGAGATCACAATCTCGAATAGCATGGGATCAAATTTATATACGCGCGCTCTAAGGGGTGCCCCCCTCTCGGTCCCAACCGGAAACACCCATGCCCCCTGACCGGATGACTGGCTTTAATCCAGGGCCATGGAACCATCATCACGGCCTCTCCTTTTGGTGTGTACCAGAAAAGCGGTTTGCAACTTACTAAACCATATTCCTTGCGGAAAACATGTGGTAGTACAGGGAAGGAAATGAAAGGAACTGGACCGATACGGTTTGACACTGAAGTCACATAGTCCGGCATGAGACTGGCATGCTACAACACTGCCATCTCACCCATCCTCATGCCAACACATGGCCATTCATACTCACATCCATCCACTTATGGATCATCGAACTCACTTACCTCATTATCGCATAAAATGACATTCATCGATATGCTTATCAACATGCCATGAAACTAACTAAATGCAAAACATGCCAAGACACTCATCATATCAAAAGTTCAAACATGCTTGCCTGGTTCAGAGTAGTCGGAGCCTAGCTCGGTGAAGTTCGCGGCTCCGTCACCTCCTTCGGTATCTACGGTATAAAGAAAATATATGCGCTATCGTGAATACCAAGGAGTGCACAGAAAGTATACCAAATATTTTCCAAATAAATCTGATAAAAAACTAGACAAAATTTTAAAGAGAACAGAAAAAGAATCAACCAAAAATACCTTTCTGTTTAAAAGTTATAAAGGTTTTTGTCCAGGGACTCATCTGTAATGAAACAGAAGTTTTCTAGGGGCTAGTTTATAAAAACAGAAAGCGCTTCGGTAGCGACTACGCCAGCCCAGAGGGAAAGCGCATTCAGAAGAAGACGTTTTCAGAAAACGCTTCGCTCTGACAGGATAGAGAGGCTGACAGGCGGGTCCCGCCTGTCAGGTTTAAATATTCAAACGGGGCGGCAGAGTTCGCCGGTGCCCGAGAGCCGCGGTGGTCGCCGGCGGCGATCCACGGCGAGGCAGAGAGATCGGAGGGTACCTCCGTGTTCAGGGCACCCTTCCGCGTCGGTTGGTGGTGGTGGTGTCGGTCGGCGAGCACCACGTCGACGGCGACCTTTGCTCCGGCGGACGGCGGTTCGGGTGGTTGCGGACTTCGTCGGAGAGAGCTGCAGTGATCAAATTGAGGAGGGGGTTATGCTCCTGGTAGCTAGAGAGGGTAACGAACGGGGTTTGGGCGCCGGAGACGGCCTCGCCGGAGCGAATCGAGGTGGCGGCCGAGGCGGATCGGGGCAGCCGGAGTTGAGGGGGAAGACCTCCTCGGGGTCCCCCTAGTGGCCTGGCGTGGCGTTGGTTAGGTGTGGGGATGAGGCGTGCACGAGGGTGAGCTCGGGGGCCCTTTTTATAGGCAGCCCGAGGCGGTGGCCGTGAACGGGGATTTCCGGCGATGGTTACGGTGGCGCAGTGCTCGGTCGGGGGTGACTAGGGAGTCGAGCGCCGTCGTGGGAGTTTACTGGGTCCGTTTAGATGCTAACCGGACTTGGATTAGAAGCTTAGGGCAGGCTTTGGTCGGAACGGGACGGCGCGGGTCCGTTGGCGGCAGAGAGCGCGTCCAGGGCTGTCGGGCCACGGCGACGGTGCAGCGGGGGTGCGCTGGCGTGCATGAGGCCACGCAGAGAGCCAGGGAGCGCTGGGCGGCGCGGAACGGCGTTGAGCCGCCGTTCTTGCCCCCTGTCAGCCGCCACGGGAGGTCCCGACGCCGCGGAAGACTCCGGCGAGGGCGGGCCATCGTGCCACCGACGCCAGGAAGAGGCCAAGTGAGCGTGTGGTGCTCCAGACAGTAGGAAGAGGCGGAGAGGAACGTGCCAAATGCACTGTGAACGCGTGAGAGGAACTGACGAACGCACACGACACTGAAACTGAACTTTTCTGAATTTTTGAACAGTAACAGTGCCCGCAAGGTGTTCGACAGAATGAAAATGGCATCTAGGGATTTTTCCTTGAGCTGAAACTTGGTGGAGTGGCTTCTCATTGCTCACATAGGTTGCCTGAATTTTGGTGGAATTTTTGGAGTAGTGTAGATATGAATTTCATCAAATTTGGCAAATCTGGTCCAAACTTGCAGAGGCTGAATTTTGAAAATTTTGAAAAGAGAAGGAGTGGATCAAGATGGTTCTGGGTTGTGGGTACAAAGGACTATCCAGGAGAGTTGGTTTGAGGTCAAAACTCAAATGCAATATGGTACTTGCTTTGAAAATCATTTGGGCTCAAAATAATTTTCAGAATTGATTTGAGAGGGAAAATAATTAGAATAAAATCCAAAACTTGTTTGGATTAGTTGGGACAGAGAACTTAGGTTGATCACAAGGTGTAGGGGAGGTTTTGGAGGGGTTTTACCACATGGAAACAATGCAAAGTCAAGGGTGGTTCCAAGATATGAAAATCCCCAAATTTTCATAGAGCTTCATTTTAAAAGAAAACAATTTAAACTCAAAAATTAAATTTGAGAGAACCAACAGAGAAGAAGTTTCAAAAGATCAAACACCAAGGTTTGAAAAAAAAATCCTTGCCAAGGCAAAGGAAGTTTTTAAGTGGAAGGTTTTTCTGAAAAAGAAAAATTTTAAATAGCCTCTCCTCAAAAACCACAAAGTTTTTGATAAAAACTAAATAAAAATTTTAGAGTGTCACAACCGGATGGGGCGAGACCGGGGCCGAGCCCGTCGCTCCCATCGGCTATACGGGAGATCGAGCGCTGCGGGAGAGGGCGGAGCAAGCAGTGCCGGGACGGTGAAGATGCCAATGGGGGGTCGTCGGGGGAGCGGGGCGAAGAAGTCGGGAAGACTTGAAGACTAGCATCCGAGGCGTCGAGGCCGTCATCGGGGGACGGGGGAGCCGCAGCGTGGGAACAGCCCGCCCCAGCCCCGCCCCTGGCAGTCAGCACAGGAGGCTGGTCGGAGAGGCTGTCATCGGAGTCGTGTCATCCTCGTCCGAGCCAGCGGGGTGGCCGTGACGGGGTCCTCGGTCGCTGCGATGGCCTCCGGCGCCTCCCCCATCTGTGCCGCCACCCAAGAAGCTGTCGTCGATGTGGTGGCGGCCAATGTGGTTGGGAGGCTCAGGGAAGATGCGGAGGTCGAAGCCCTGGTCGTTGAAGAACACTCGGATCGTGGCACGGAGTCTAGAAGAGTCGAGGGATTTGACCTTGACCCGAACCTCCTCCTCCTTGCGGAGGGAGAGCTCGTCGACCACCACCACCTTGCCAAGGATGCGGGACATGTTCCGGATGACCCGCTCAGAGTGGGCGATGTCCGGGAGGCCACCAATGAGGATCTAAGCCTTGTCTAGGACCGCGACCGCCAAGGGATCCCGCACTGGCACGAAGATGTCCACCACTAGCTTATTGAGGGCTAGGGTGATGTCTCTGCTGTGGGTGCCGTACCCGTGGCTGACCACATCCGGGAAGACGACAAAGAACTAGCCTCCAGCCAGCATGGTGACCTGCCAATCCCAGGTGCAGTGATAGAGGTGGTTGAGCTCGGCCTCAATCATCTCCGGTAAGGCCACCCCATCCTTCACGGTGACAATGGCCAGGAGCGATGGTGAGGGGACGGGGATGTCGGGCACCTCGATGTGGAAGTAGCTGAGGCCCTCAATCCCGTGCCCGTACATCATCAGCTCCTCCGCCAGCGGACGGTCAGGGCAAAGGAAGGCGGGGTGGTCCGGATCTGAGCAGAGGTAGCAACACTGCGGCCGAGTACATGCCACCTGGGAGTGGCCGGAGAGGCCGCAGTTGAAGCACTTGACGAGGTCAGCGGAGCGGTCGTCGGGAAGGAGAGCGGTCGTAGTCGAGGCAGCGAGGTCACGAGTGGAGCCATTGGCCGGGGCAGCGCCATTGGCACGCCCAAGGCCGCGCTTCTTCTTGCGTTTGCCACCGAGTCGGCCCCGTCCCGCCCCATTGTCGGCCGAGGGGAAGTTCGGATCCCCCCGAGGCGGCTGGTACCGGCGGACCGAAGCGGCAGCGGGAGGGGGAGCTTGCTGGCCTTGGGAGCAGGCGGGGGAACAGGGCCTGCCTCCGCAGGCTGGCGAGTGGCTGGCTTCCCGTCGGCGAGCTGAGGACGACGACCTGCGATGGGGCTCACGCCGGTCCGCGACCGGTGGAGGCGAGCGGGAACGGGAGCGGCCACGTTGGTCAGCGCAGGGAGGAGATCGGCGGGGAGGGGAGCGGTGGTCATCGTGTGCAGGAGACCGACGGTCGCCGCAGGAGGACAGGTGTCAGCGGAGATCGGCCTCATGGCGGATCGAGTCGGGGGACGGGCGGCTGGGGTCGCGCCGCACCTCCGCACGCGAGACGTCGGGGCGGCGGTCGTCTGCGCACCGCTTGGGACGCGGTTCCGCGTCGTTCCAATCGCGAGGCATGGAGGCCGGCGGTGGATTCGGCGGCGACGGGGGAGGAAGTGGGGTGCTGGTGGCGGGAGACGGGTGCGCGAGGGTTAGGGCACATGAGGGTTGAGTGGGGGGCGTGGGAAGCCCGCTGGAGGCCAAATAGGCCGGATGGCAGGGCAAGCCGGCCCACCAGGTCCGAAGCCTAAGCTAGGTCGGGAAGCGTCGGAGTCGGCCCAGGTCCGAGGCCCATTTCCTGGCCCAACACGGGGCGGCCCACAGCTAGGCGGCCCAGCTAGCGAGGCGGGTCAGCAGCGGCTAGGGTTTCCCCTAGTGCTGCGACCACCGCCCGGCCGTGGCCGGCGCCGGCGCAGGGGCTCCAGAGGGCAGGGGGCGTCGACGAGGATGGCCAGGCGTGATCCGGAGCAACGAGGATCCAAACGAAGCGATGAAGGGCCGAAACTGCGAGGTGCTGACGATCACCGGCGAAGACGCCGCCGACGGGAAGGGAGCAGGCCGAGGGCCAGGGGGGCTGCCGTCGAGCGCCATGAGCACCGGGCACGACCCAGGTCGGACCGCCCCGCGATGCCCCACGCCGGAGCGCGGCGGCGGCGAGCGCCCCGAGATCCAAGGTCGGTCCTTTGGCCGGGAGTCGGGAGGAGGGGACGCGATGCAGGCAGGCGAGCATGAGGTGAGGAGGGACCTCCCCGACGGGGCGCGTCGACCAACGCCGAGCGCAGCACAGCTCGGCGAGCCGAAGGCGTGCGCCGGACGGTGGGACGGCCAGCGGCGGAGTCGTCGTCCTCCGCCAAATCAGCCCAGCGCAGTGGCAGCACCGCCACGACGAGGGCGGCAGCGCACGGGACGGACGGGCCAGCAGGAGCGGAGCGTCGGGAGGCAGGAGCGCAGCGGCGAGGTCCGAGGCAGGGCAGAGGGGCGGAGGCGGCGGCGCAGGCGAGCCAGCCGCGACCGGCGCGGCACCGTCGGGGTCGCGGGAGCAGAGCGCCAGCGCCATCCTCCCGAGAGCGCCTATGATGGGGGTCAATGGATCTGAAGGTCATGTCATTATGATTGGCACCATCTTTATTTCAATTTTCACCATATCTATAAAAATTAAAATCTCCCAGAAAGAGCCAAAGCTCATTCTAAGGTATGACAAGATCAGCTGCTCACTGCACAAACTCAGACCTCCTAGGTTCCACACATGGGCCATAAACATTCACTAATGTCCATTTGTCAGCAGAAGCAGTAGACTGAAACTCAATCACAATGCCGAAAGATTCTTGCTTAATTATGGTGCCCGTAAATAAACAACTATTCCAAAGAACTGAAGGCCACCAGAAGCCCCATTGGACATGGAACACAAGCAATTTATCAAGGTGGCGAGGAGCAATGTTACGGATAAAACTGAAATAAAACGAAAAAAAATTGTCTCTTGAAGACAAACTATAGAGGCTCCACTTTACTCAATCTTATTCCTAATCGAGGTCCATTTAGATTCAGCATTAAGACCACGTACATTCCAAGCCAAGATGTTCCAAATAACAGACAACATGAAACGCAAAATAAATAGACCAGACTAGCTGACTGAACGGACCAGCTGACCAAATAAACTAACTGACTGACAGAAGAGACACACTACTTCTTGCGAAAGAGGAGATATTCAGAGAGATCCTTAGGATCAATGTCACACATGTCCACCCCCATCCTCTGCATTCTACTCCGTAGTGATCCGGAGCACGGCCGGAGTAATGCAGTATTCTCAACTTATTATTCCAAACTTAAAAGGTGTGTTTCTGGTAAAGAAATTAAATGAGTTGCCATATTATTCCCCCCAAAAAAAATTAGACCACGTGGAATACATGGTTAGCGACCTAAACTTAAATAAGCACAAAATAATTTATTTATTTTCAGTTGTGAACGATATATATTTTTCTTAGATATAAAAAAAGTAGTCATGAGAGTCTTAGTTGATGGGCTAGTATAGTTAGCCAAACAAAAAGTGCATACAAGTTTAAGGCTTTCTGGCAAATAATGCCGAGTACCTGACAGTCCAGATTTATAAGCCCAAAATGCACTTTAAGGTACTCCTATCCTCTTCTAATATACATGTTGTAAAGAGTTATCTTGAGTGACAACGTTTTAAACTCTTACTAGTTGCTACAGGTGATCCTCCATCTGCACACGCTCTGTTGCCCCGAATTTCTATCCCAAGCCTGCCACTGAATTTATCCTTGATTTAAAGCCTGCCACTGAATTTATCCTTGATTTAACTGTTGACCAACACTGACCTGTGCCAATTGAACTTGTAACAGTCAAATGTTTACACTTTACTAGTAAAGAGAGTGTCGGTGTCAAAACCAGCGGATCTCGGGTAGGGGGTCCCGAACTGTGCGTCTAGGCGGATGGTAACAGGAGACAAGGGACACGATGTTTTACCCAGGTTCGGGCCCTTTTGATGGAGGTAAAACCCTACGTCCTGCTTGATTGATATTGATGATGTGGGTATTACAAGAGTAGATCTACCACGAAATCAAGGAGGCTAAACCCTAGAAGCTAGCCTATGGTATGATTGTTGTTCGTCCTACGGACTAAAGCCATCCGGTTTATATAGACACCGGAGAGGACTAGGGTTACACAGAGTCGGTTACAATGGTAGGAGATCTACATATCCGTATTGCCAAGCTTGCCTTCCACGCCAAGGAAAGTCCCATCCGGACACGGGACGAAGTCTTCAATCTTGTATCTTCATAGTCTTGGAGTCCGGCCAATGATGATAGTTCGGTTAACCGGACACCCCCTAGTCCAGGACTCCCTCAGTAGCCCCTGAACCAGGCTTCAATGACGAGGAGTCCGACGCGCATATTGTCTTCGGCATTGCAAGGCGGGTTCCTTCTCCGAATAATTTATAGAAGATTGTGAACACCAGGATAGTGTCCGGCTCTGCAAAATAAATTCCACGTACCACTATAGAGAGAATAATATTTACACAAGTTCAATCCGCTGACGTATTTGGTGGCGTGACGTCACACCACTACCAAGCCTTTACTCGTTTTTATTGTACCACCTCAGCATGTTTAGCGAAGTGATTTCCTTGGCACGTCTTGTCGAAGCAGAGATCGTGTCTCCCTTATTCCGGGATTCTCATCAATATGGACGTGGGTAACCCAACCGCGCCCGTTGCCACGCCCCCTCCATCAAAGGCGGGTTCCAAACGGTCACGGGGACGGCTCTTGGTATTCTCCCTCTTTATAATGAGACCAAGGCCCGTTCTTTTTTTTTCAATCCTCAATCGAATCCGCCCCTCGCCCCGAGTTCCAACACCCCGGGCTCCAGATTCGGGTACTTTCGACCTTCGACAATGTCCGGCTCCGACCTACGAGGTCGGTGGATGCCCTCCTCCGTCACGGAAGAGGACGTGCTAAAGCTGAGAGACGCCAGGTACTTAACCTACGAGATTTCGCATACGTTGCCTGCCCGAGGGCAAGTTATTCCTACTCCCGAGCCCGGCGAGAGCGTCGTGTTCGTGTCTCACCTCCGTCGGGGTTTAGGCTTCCCGATGGATCCCTCCGTGAGGGGGCTCATGTTTTACTATGGGATGGAATTCCATGACTTGGCTCTGGAGTCCATCCTCCACATCTCATCATTCATTGTCGTCTGCGAAGCCTTCCTCCGCACTACCCCTCACTTCGGCTTGTGGCTCAAAACCTTCAACGTGGAGCCGAAGATGATTGAGGGGCATCAGGCAGAGTGCGGCGGGGCGGTTATAAGCAAGAGGGTCGATGCTCCATGGCCCGAGGGCTCTTTTCAGGAGGAGCTCGGCTTGTGGCAACAGGAGTGGTTCTATATCACCGCTCCCAGGGGCAGCAGGCAGAGGCCGCCGCCCGCCTTTCGCTCGGGCCCTCCACAACGGCTGACGTCATGGGTCAACAAGGGGCTTGAATGGGGGCCGTCCAAAGACGTACCCCTGTTGCAGGACCGGATTCGAGGCCTCCAAGAAAGGAAGATCAATCTGGTCGTAGTGGCACAGGTAATGCTGATTCGGCGCCTTCTGCCCTGCAAACGTCGCCCCCTCCGCATGTGGGAATTTAATCCGGAGGGGCCATGAGCTCTCCAACACTTCATGGGTTTGACACCCGCGGAGATGTACAAATTGTTCTTCGGATTGCAAGAGATGCGTCCGGACTTGACCGAGGATGCTGGCCTAAGCTGCAATCGCCCGGATACTCAAGTAAGTAGCCCTGTGTCCGGACACATTGTCCATTTATTTATCATGGGTTTGCCTTTTAACCAGCTATCCCTTGGACAGGGGTGGATAGCGCAAGCAAAACTGATACGGTGTCCGGCCCCCCTCCCTGAGACCACGCCGGATCCCATGTTAGTCAAAATGTTGGAGGTTGCACCTTCGGAGGAGGGCGAAGGGGGGCACAGGGAAACTACCACCTCGGCCAAGGAGGCTTTCAGTAAGGGGGGAATCGAGAATCCCTCCTTCCAGGGGGAGAAGAGGACCGCTTCCGAAGACCCGGAGGCCAAGGCCTCAAAGCGGGGAAAGAAATCTGCACCGGAAGGTCCTGTGCCGGGAAGAGCCCCGGCCGCACCGTCTCCCCAGAGGAATCAGCCCTCCAGCGAGCCGTAAGTAAAAAAGGGGGAATTTTGTAATAGGGGACACCCCTACTTTATTTCTAAGGGTAACCGAAGTTTTCACCTTGTAGTTCGGATCTCAGCCCATCTCAGCAGAGCTCATCTTCGGGGGACCTTCGTCCGGAGATGATGGAGAGCGAAACGCCTCCATCTGCCGCCCCGTCGGGCGGGGCGGACGACCCTGAGGTGTCGTCACGGAGGGTCTCCCCGAGTACGGCGGGGCCGGGGAGTTAGGCACCCACTAGAGTACGGCCGGTGGAGCTGCAGGATTTGCTCAAGAGGGCGTCTATCTCAGAAGATCACCGCACATTAATGAGCATGGTGATTGAAAGGATCTCATCCGCCGAGAGCGGGTTGTATGAGGCCGTCGGAAGTTTGCTGACGGGGTTTGAGGTACGCAAAAAATGACATACCTTTTGACAGTTTTGCACATGGAGTGCGCCCTGTATAGATAGTAGCCCTCAGACTTGGTATGCTGTCGAAAGCGACAGCGTGCCGAGGATCATAATCTCAGTTATAGAATGTCACCTTTCCTATGCAGGTGGCAGAACATTCGGTGGCCAGCCGGACTGATGGAGTTGCCGAGCTGAAGAGGCAACTCGACGTTGCGGATGCGGACATCGCGCTGGTCAATAAATGACTTAATGAGTCACAAGGTAGGTGGTTGCTCCGCGGTCGCCTAGTAAGGGAGCTGATGCCCATTCCTTACAATTTGTATGCTTGATGCAGATGGTGCCGCCGCTGTGGAAGACCTTCGAGCAGAGCTTGCTCGAGCCAAGGAGCAAGCCAGGAAAAGTGATGCGGTTGCCTCAAAGGCAGCGGAAGAGCTAAAAGCCGAAAAGGCTGCTCACTGCCGAAGTAGGGAGGAGATGGCCAGAATGACCGTGAAATTAAAAGATGCTACCGACCGCTATGAGGTTCTTGAAAGAGAACGCCGAGCGGAGCAAGAGGACCTGAAGAAGGCCGCCGCCGAAGCAAAGGATGCCCGTAGTGCGATGCGGGCTATGAAGGAGGAACTGCGTCAGGCCAGAGACATTGCGGCTGGAAAGCCCTTTCTGCTGCGTAGGAAGTTCACGGATCCGAAGTATGCTCAGTTGGGCCAATTCTGTGGTGCGGAGGATCCTTATCTGGATTTGGCGACGAGTGCGGCGGACGCAGTCGTGCACTTCCGAAGCCAGAAGGATCACGAAATAGAAGAGCTTTTCTGGTCTCAATTCCATAGTCCGGAGCGTTCACTTCCGTTGAGTGATCGGCTGGCTGAGTGGGCTGAGCTGAATAGATTGTCCGGACTTGCCATGACGGATGTGGTCGCTCATCTGTGGCCGGAAAGGACCAAGCCTGAGAGTTATTTTGGCTTGTTGCAGCAATTCCTTGGGGCGGTGCCGCATATCGAGGCGATGAAGCGGTCGGCATGCATAGAGGGTGCACGGATGGCTCTCACCCGTGTTAAGACATACTGGGCGAAGATGGATGCCACCGATGTTGCATCCCGGGGTTTGGACAAAAGCCGATTACCCGCCGAGCACTATTTTGAGGAAGTCCTGCAGGGCGCTCGTTTAATAGAGTCACAGTGCTCGAAAGATGTTATGTTTAAATGACATGTATGATTTCTGAGATCATGTTTATAATGTAACGGCTTTTTATACTTGTGCGTTCAAGTATTGAATTATCTCCTGTGTGGTCGTATATGTATGGATAACCTGAAAGATGGCAGTCTTTGGCTTCAGCCCCCACGCACATGGTGCAGGGGTGTTTGAAAAAAAAACGCTTTTTCACACTTAATCCAATGTCTTGGTCCTTTGAAGGAGGTGATAGCATAGCAAACTAGGCAACCGGACTATAATGCTTTATCACTTTCACTTAGCCATAGGAGCTCGATGGTGGGGCTACTATATAGCCCCTAGAGGCACCGCGCTCTCCGAACTCGGGGCGCGTATGTGCCTGACCGGGAAGCGGTCCTTCGTCAAAGCGAAGGAATTCTAAACATTCCAGTAGTCGATCGAGTGGTTGACCAGTCTCTCGCTATATCATGACAGTCAGTTTTCGGCTTTCTCTACTAAGGTGCTCGCCCGGCCTAACCGGGGCACAATCGCAGTAGTTCTCCTGGTGCCGCGTTAGCCGATGGAGCGGAACGTAAGGCAGCAAAACACAGGAGCCGGGCAAACCCAACATTTGACCAAAGACATGATTCGGAGCTGATGCATATAAGGCCTAACTCGAGACGCCGAACACTCCCTGAGGTATTCGGTCTTTATGATACCGGGCAGAACAATGCTCTAAGCCCCTAGTGTCCAGGTACGGGCGGGAACTTCTGATGCGGCCGATGCCAAAACGCCAGCCTCCTCCTCGGTTATGGTAGGAAACCAGGGGATGTGTATCAACAAGAGACAGTAAGAAAGGTTTACGCAGGGTCTTAATCTGAAAAGAATCCATGCAACGGGTCCCTACTGCACGTCTGCGTCTGTGTCTCCGTTGTGTTGTATCCTGGACGGGTGTAGCACGTGCTTCATCTGTAAAAGAGAAGAACTTAGTTTGAAAAAAAAATATCATGCAAAAGATGTATTTAAAATAAAGTATGATTTGGAAGATGAATAAAGTTGAGCTTTATTGGCTCTCATCGTTTATACATGCGGCCCCTTGTAAAGAGGTATGCGGCTGGGAAGCCCCTTGTTTATTTACGCCGGACTCGCCTAACCTTGTCCGAGGTCTGAATGACCTGTTTTTAGGGGCTTTGACCAACAAGGTCGGATTAGTGTGTGGCTGTCAAGGCAGTCTCACGTTTTCCGTGGTCGAGGAACACTTGGAGTTACCCTTTAATGAGATTATGCCGCGTGGACCGGGAATTTTAAGCGTAAGAGACGCGTAATGCGGTATTGCGTTAAAGCAGGCGAAAGCTTCGCGTCTCAGTAGTGCTTGATGGCCACTTTTGAATGGGGCGATATGGAAAATGAGCTTTTCGTGACGGAGGTTGTCGGATGAACCGAACACGACCTCTAGTAGTATAGAGCCTGTACAATTGGCGTAAAGGCCTGGCGTCACTCCTTTGAAGGAAGTGCTGCTACGGCGAATTTTGGTAGGGTATATCCCCATTCTGCGGATGGTGTCCTGGTATAGCAGGTTTATATCACTGCCGCCGTCCATTAGGACTTGTGTGAATTGTAGTCCGTTGATTATGGGATCCAATACCAAAGCAGTCCCTCCTGCATTTCGAACACTTCTGGAATAATCCTGATGGTCGAAAGTAATTGGGTTAAACATCCAATTTCGGGATTCTGCTGGGGTGGACCGTGCAGCACGTGTTCTAGCAGGTGCCGCACTATTTTTCCTTGTTATCACATGAAGTGAGTTTACTGTTTTGACTTCTAGTGGGAAAGTCTTCTGTTTTCCGGTGTGCTGCTTGTGGGGTTCGTCGTCTTAGCTTGGTGTGTCGAGCCCCTTGTGTTCGGCGTTAAGTCGGCCGGACTGCTTGAAGACCCAACAATCTCTGTGGGTATGGTTTGCAGGCTTCCCGGGGGTACTATGGATTTGACATATCCTATCCAAGATTTTATTTAGGTTGGATAGCTCATCACTGTTATCCTTAAGAGGCAGTGTTTTATTATTCGGCCGAGAGCTTTTGAACTCGGCGTTGACCGCCGTGCTATTTGGGCCATTTTCCTTATTCCGGCGCTGATCTTTTCTGCGTCGTGATTTTCCATTTCCATCCCTGACCTCGGATGTACTGGGGTCGCTGGTGCTGCATCTTGCCAGCCAGCTATCTTCCCCCGTGCAAAAGCGGGTCATGAGGCTTGTTAGTGCGGCCATTGTTCTTGGTTTTTCCTGGCCGAGGTGTCTGGCGAGCCATTCGTCTCGAACGTTGTGCTTAAAGGCTGCTAAGGCTTCGGTGTCCGGACAGTCGACTATTTGGTTCTTTTTGGTGAGGAACCTGTTCCAGAATTTGCGTGCTGACTCTCCGGGCTGTTGAGTTATGTGACTTAAATCGTCTGCATCCGGAGGGCGGACATAAGTCCCCTGAAAATTTGCTCGAAACGCATCCTCGAGCTCTTCCCAACTTCCAATGGTATTTTCTGGGAGGCTTTTGAACCAATGCCGAGCTGGCCCTTTGAGATTGAGGGGTAGGTATTTTATGGCATGGAGATCGTCTCCTCTGGCCATATGTACGTGTAGGATATAATCCTCAATCCAGACTCCGGGGTCTGTTGTTCCGTCATATGCCTCTATATTTACGGGTTTGAATCCCGCTGGAAATTCATGATCCAGTACCTCGTCGGTGAAACATAGTGGGTGTGCGGCGCCCCTGTATTTGGTTGTGCCGTTGTCTTCAAACACTCGGCGGGTTGTGTTGCTTCCTGGAGTCTTCTTTTTTGGCCCATAGATGGACCTGACCGGGTCATTCTTTTTGCGCGGATCTTTATGTGGATCGTGTGCCAGCTTTTGTGCGGCGCCCCTTGCCGCTCTTAGCCTATCATCTGGTCGTCTATCCGGCCAGGCGGCCTCTTTCTTTTTTGACTGTGGGGGCTCTACGGCCTCCTTGTCAAATTCGGGCAACAGCTTGCGCTTCGGGTAGCTCTTTGCCTGGTGACTAGCACCATATTTATCTGCGGTATTGAGTATTTTGCTCCATCTTATTCTGAGTGCGTCCTCCGCTGTTTTGAGCTTCCGCTTTTGCTTTTTCAAACATCTTGCAGTGGCGACGAGCCTTTTATAAAGGTTCTTATGCTCCGGTGATGTGTTCGGCGTGAGATCGTATGGGCTCTTGTTTTCGCCGGGGATGGGTTGCTTGTCCAGTTCATCCTGTTCGGATGGTTGCTTGGTGGCATGTTCGTCGTCCACTGCTTCGCCCTACTCTAGGGTCGGGTCAGTATGAGTGCCGTTTTTATTGAGGCGGGACTTCGGGCGGCGCTTGCGTCGCCGTTTTGGTTGTTTGTTGGGGGAGTTGTCCTTCGCCACGTCCCGTTGTTCCTCGTTATCGCTTCCTTTTGGTGTATCCACCATGTATACGTCGTGAGTTGGGGTGGCTTTCCAGTGCCCAGTAGGCGCTGGTTCTTGGTCGTCTCCGGCATCGTCGTCCATATCGTCGATGTCTTCGGAGTCGAAGTCTAGCATGTCGGTTAGATCGTCGACAGTGGCTACTAAGTGGGTGGTGGGTGGGCTTTGAATTTCTTTGTCGTCCGCATCCCAGCCGTCCTGACCGTAGTCCGGCCAAGGCTCTCCTGATAATGAGAGATACTTTAGCGAACTCAAGATGTCGCCGAAAGGTGAGTGTTGAAAGATGTCCGCAGCGGTGAATTCCATAATCGGCGCCCAATCGGATTCGATTGGAGGGGGTGCGGGAGGTTCGGAGTCCGGCACCTCGAAGTCACGAGCTTCAAGAGGGGCAAGGTCAGTGTTCGGCTCTATCGACGTAGAGGTTGCAGCCCCCGAGGCGGTGTCTAGCCACCCGTCCTCGATCTGCGCAGTCGGCTCCGAATTGAAGATCGGAGCGGACTCGTGTGCGGTCTCCAGGGTATTGTCCGGCTGCAGAGCTAAATCATGCCCATCGCGACAGTGCGGCGCGCTCGGTTGTGGCTCGAATCCATCAAAGATCAAGTCCCGCGGATGTCAGTCGTGAAGTTCAAACTTCCAAATCTGACCTGACGGCCAGGGGCGTAGCTTTCGATCTGCTCCAAACGGCCAAGCGAATTGGCCCGCAGTGCAAAGCCGCCGAATACGAAGATATGTCCGGGGAGGAATGTCTCACCCTGGACTGCGTCATTGTTGATGATCGAAGAAGCCATCGAGCCTATCGGTGACGACACAGAGAAACTCTCAATGAAAGCACCAATGTCGGTGTCAAAACCGGCGGATTTCGGGTAGGGGGTCCCGAACTGTGCGTCTAGGCGGATGGTAATAGGAGACAAGGGACACGATGTTTTACCCAGGTTTGGGCCCTCTTGATGGAGGTAAAACCCTACGTCCTGCTTGATTGATATTGATGATGTGGGTATTACAAGAGTAGATCTACCACGAGATCAAGGAGGCTAAACCCTAGAAGCTAGCCTATGGTATGATTGTTGTTCGTCCTACGGACTAAAACCATCCGGTTTATATAGACACCGGAGAGGGCTAGGGTTACACGGAGTCGGTTATAATGGTAGAAGATCTACATATCCGTATTGCCAAGCTTACCTTCCACGTCAAGGAAAGTCTCATCCGGACACGGGACGAAGTCTTTAATCTTGTATCTTCATAGTCTTGGAGTCTGGCCAACGATGATAGTTCGGCTATCCGGACACCCCCTAGTCCAGGACTCCCTCAGAGAGAGTTTATAAGAATACAATTACAGTGCGATGAACATGCACTTACATATACATGAAAAAAAAATATAAACAATTGAACATAGATAAATAATCACTATGATTGACACATTAACTAGGAAAAATTCAAAAACTTAAACATGGGAGTGAAGAAGACACAGGCAAATATATGGACACTGAAGAATTCAGACATTTTAAGATCTTTAGTTAGCCAAAATGACAAGCAAGTTTAGTTAGCCAAAAACAAAATAGTTTAAGGCAGACTACATTGCCGTTAACAGACACTTACATATACATGAAAAGATATACAAACACTTCAAAATAGATTAATTCATTTATTTGGTGGGAGGACAAATTTTTTTGATGCGTGGGAGGATAAATTCTTACTATGATGAAGACGCAGACACATCAACATACTTGGAAGAATTCAGACACTTTTAACATCGGAGTGGCAAATCGATGCACATTGAAGAATTCGGACATCTTAAGATCTGTATGGAGAAGACAATGTCAAACCGACACACAGGGAAGAATTCAAACACTTCAGCATAGATAAACTCTTGTTATGGAGAAGGCACATGCATACCAATACACAGGGAGGAATTTAAACACTAACATCGATAAATCTTTGTCACAGAGAAGATACAAGTACATCGATAAACACTTTCAGTTTTTCATATATAAATTCCGATTACGAAGAAGACAAAAGTTTGGAGTTTGCAGCTCCGGCTCCAGCGCGTGGAATCTGCAATTGAGAATCTTGCGCCTCTATTTTCTTGTGCAATTCCTCAAAGGATTCAGGTATCAGGTGGTACTCGTGAAACATGAGTCCCCTTGTCCACTCATTATGATGGCAGTATGTGAGAAGATGATGAGCAAGGGTGAAGGGCCGCACGGATGGCCGAATCCTTCTTGTGTCATGTATCTGGCAGGACGCCGATAGCTCCTCCGACACACCACTGGCTAGAGAGTGTAGCACGGCCGGGTAGAGTGGCAGAGAGAAATAAACCGAGTTGCCATGGATAGATGGCAGGTCCTTGGCCGAGACAGACAGGCATCGGTCAGTGTTGAGGAACAAAGCCCAGTTGCCAAGGCAGTTTACCGGAATCAGCTTCCGGAGGCTCAGGTCCACCTCAAAGATATTGTATTCGAAATTTTGCCAAAACTTGGCACTACGCTGGAGAGTTAGATGCTGCTGCACAAGCAGCATACGCCCACAGCACTCCACGAGGAGGTCGCAGGATGAATGGAGCTCATGGTGGGTCATGAAAGAAGTGTCCGGAGGGTAAACCATGACGACCCGTTTGGGGACGCACGACCCTGTCCTCAAGGTGGCGTAGAGCCGGCCTTGGAAGGGCAAGATGTTTGCGAGCTCCAGCCCATGGTGGCTGACCTCCCAACCTTGGTGGCCTGGCTGCGAGCAGAGCACCACGGGTGTACCGGGGAAATGAGCCACAACTGCAATGGAGGAGGTCTCGGGTACATCGCAGACGAAGGCGCTCATGGTGAGCATACAGCTGCGGTCCTTGACCGCCCGGTGGAAGGCGGGAGCGAGGGGCGGGAGGTCGACCGTGTCGGAAGTGAAGGGGTGGACCACGCGCACGGCGGTGGTGCGCTTGTGCAGCAGGATGACGCCATGTGGTGGCGGAGGTCGGGAAGGCTGACGCGCAGGCGCCTGGCTGTGCGCGTGTCGAAGAAGCTGATCCCGCCGTCCTCGTCCGGGGGCGCCGCGTCGCCGTTACAGAGCGCGACCCACCCGCGAGGGCGGAGGAGAGACTGCCGCACGCTCAGGTTGGCCCTGGCCGGATTGGATGTGCTGGCGCGCCAGTCGGAGCAGACGGCGTGGAAGGCGATGTAGTCCACCAGCCCGCCGTTGAACACCCGCCGGGCGATGAGGTGGGCTAGGTCAGCGGGGAGGGACGCCCAGCCGCTCGATTCCTGCCTGCAGGCGGCGAGTGGGGAAAGGATGGGCCTCTGCGCTCCCGTCCCGTCGTCTTCGTTGCAGATTGAGGCGCGTTTCTTCCCCATTCCGGCCGAATGTCACCGGAACGCGGTAAGGCAGAGTGGGACGGCGATGGCGGCGATGAGAGTGGGAAGCGGAGAAAGATTTCACCTGCCGGTGAGCCGCGCGTCGACGGCGCCGCCCTCGTCGCCCCCTTCACCCTGGAGGAGATAAGAGCATCTAGACGAATGCGAAGTTGATGTGCTCGGGCTATGGTGCCCTTTTTTTAAAATGGAAAACCATATTTAAAAGTTTAACAAAATCCGAAAATAATCAGTTTTGCTAGAACTCATCTACTCCCTAGATACATCCATTTTCGAGACAATTAATTTCGAACAAAGGGAGTAGATGAGATATAATTTGGTCTCGTTCACCTTTTATAGCCATTGAATGTGACGCTATAAGATGCGTGTGTGCTGACGTGGGTGCATCTGTTCTTGTTTTCAAAGTGAATGAGACCAAATTATATCTCATCTAGATGAGTTCTAGGTACTCCCGAAAATAATTCTGTGGAAACTTGGATGTAACTGCGGGGCGGCCCTCCCTCCCCTCGCCGCCTAGCCCCCGCCTTCCACTCCTCCTCCTGCCGGCTGGCGCGGCCGGGCGTTGCCCGCGCGGCGCCGTGGCGAGGCCGGTGGTGGCAGGCCCCTTCTTCCTTCCCTCACGGTTTCCCGGCTCGGGCGGTGGTCTTCGGCGACGGTGTGCCTCGACGGGTGGTGCCGCGGTGTAGATCGGGGCGCAGGCGTGGCGGCGATGGCGGTTGGCGTCGTGGGTTGGCCGGCGGAGCCTTGCAGTGAAGGAAATATGCCCTAGAGGCAATAATAAAGTTAATTATTTATTTCCTTATTTCATGATAAATGTTTATTATTCATGCTAGAATTGTATTAACCGGAAACATAATACATGTGTGAATACATAGACAAACATAGTGTCATTAGTGTGCCTCTACTTGACTAGCTCGTTAATCAAAGATGGTTAAGTTTCCTAACCATAGACATAAGTTGTCATTTTATTAACGGGATCACATCATTAGAAGAATGATGTGATTGACTTGACCCATTCCGTTAACTTAGCACTTGATCGTTTAGTATGTTGCTATTGCTTTCTTCATGACTTATACATGTTCCTATGATTGAGATTATGCAACTCCCGTTTACCGGAGGAACACTTTGTGTGCTACCAAACGTCACAACGTAACTGGTTGGTTATAAAGGAGTTCTACATGTGTCTCCGAAGGTACTTGTTGAGTTGGCGTATTTCGAGATTAGGATTTGTCACTCCGATTGTCGGAGAGGTATCTCTGGGCCCACTCGGTAATACTCATCACTATAAGCCTTGTAAGCATTGTGACTAATAAGTTGGTTGCGGGATGAAGTATTACAGAACGAGTAAAGAGCCTTGCCGGTAACGAGATTGAACTAGGTATGATGATACCGATGATCGAATCTCGGGCAAGTAACATACCGATGACAAAGGAAACAACGTATGTTGTTATGCGGTTCGACCGATAAAGATCTTCATAGAATATGTAGGAACCAATATGGGCATCTAGGTTCCGCTATTGGTTATTGACCAGAGAAGTGTCTCGGTCATGTCTACATAGTTCTCGAACCCGTAGGGTCCGCACGCTTAATGCTCGTTGACGATATAGTATTATATGAGTTATGTATGTTGGTGACCGAATGTTGTTCAGAGTCCCGGATATGATCACGGACATGACGAGGAACTCCGGAATGGTCCGGAGATAAAGATTGATATATGGGATAATAGTGTTTGGTCTCCGGAAGGGTTCCCGAATTCACCGGAAGGGGTTCTGGATGTTTCTCGAAATGTTTGGGTACGAGAACACGTTATTTGGGCCAAATGGGAAAGCCCACAAGGCTTTTGGAAAGCGCAAAAGGAAGTTTTGCGGAGTCCAGGGGCCATACGACAGGGTCCCTGGCGTCTGGGTCCAGACGTCGGGTACCCGGCGTCTGGACCCAGACGCCGGGTACCCTGGCGTATGGCCCTGGAGTTCGAGAAGGACTCTTGCCTTTCGGGTGAAACCGACTTTGTGAAGGCTTTTACTCAAAGTTTCGACCCCAAGACTCAACATATAAATAGAGGGGCAGGGCTAGCACCAAAGACACATCAAGAAACACCAAGCCGTGTGTCGGCAACCCCGTCCCCTCTAGTTTATCCTCCGTCATAGTTTCCGTAGTGCTTAGGCGAAGCCCTGCAGAGATTGTTCTTCACCAACACCGTCACCACGTCGTTGTGCTGCCGGAACTCATCTACTACTTCGCCCGTCTTGCTGGATCGAGAAGGCGAGGACGTCATCGAGCTGAACGTGTGTAGAACTCGGAGGTGTCGTGCGTTCGGTACTTGGATCGGTCGGATCGTGAAGAGTACGACTACATCAACCGCGTTGATAAATGCTTCTGCTTAGCGATCTTCAAGGGTATGAAGATACACTCCCCCTCTCGTTGCTATGCATCACCATGATCTTGAGTGTGCGTAGGATTTTTTTTTGAAATTACTACGTTCCCCAACAGTGGTATCAGAGCCTGTTTTTATGCATAGATGTTATATGCACGAGTAGAACACAAGTGAGTTATGGGCGATACAAGTCATGCTGCTTACCAGCATGTCATACTTTGGTTCGGCGGTATTGTTGGATGAAGCGGCCCGGACCGACATTACGCGTACGCTTACGCGAGACTTGTTCTACCGACGTGCTTTGCACATAGGTGGCTGGCGGGTGTCAGTTTCTTCAACTTTAGTTGAACCGAGTGTGGCTACGCCCGGTCCTTGAGAAGGTTAAAACAGCACTAACTTGACGAACTATCGTTGTGGTTTTGATGCGTAGGTAAGAACGGTTCTTGCTCAGCCCGTAGCAGCCACGTAAAATTTGCAACAACAAAGTAGAGGACGTCTAACTTGTTTTTGCAGGGCATGTTGTGATGTGATATGGTCAAGACGTGATGCTATATTTTATTGTATGAGATGATCATGTTTTGTAACCGAGTTATCGACAACTGGCAGGAGCCATATGATTGTCGCTTTATTGTATGAAATGCAAGCGCCCTGTAATTGCTTTACTTTATCACTAAGCGGTAGCGATAGTCGTAGAAGCAATAGATGGCGAAACGACAATGATGTTATGATGGAGATCAAGGTGTCGCGCCGGTGACGATGGTGATCACGATGGTGCTTCAGAGATGGAGATCACAAGCACAAGATGATGATGGCCATAACATATCACTTATATTGATTGCTTGTGATGTTTATCCTTTATGCATCTTATTTTGCTTTGATTGACGGTAGCATTATAAGATGATCCCTCACTAAATTTCAAGGTATAAGTGTTCTCCCTGAGTATGCACCGTTGCAAAAGTTCTTCGTGCTGAGACACCACGTGATGATCGGGTGTGATAGGCTCTACGTTCAAATACAACGGGTGCAAAACAGTTGCACACGCGGAATACTCAGGTTAAACTTGACGAGCCTAGCATATACAGATATGGCCTTGGAACACTGAGACCGAAAGGTCGAGCGTGAATCATATAGTAGATATGATCAACATAGTGATGTTCACCATTGAAAACTACTCCATCTCATGTGATGATCGGACATGGTTTAGTTGATTTGGATCACGTCATCGCTTAGATGATTAGAGGGATGTCCATCTAAGTGGGAGTTCTTAAGTAATATGATTAATTGAACTTTAATTTATCATGAACTTAGTCCTGGTAGTATTTAGCAAATTATGTTGTAGATCAATAACTCGCGTTGTTGCTTCCTTATGTTTTTGCTTCCCTATGTTTTTATATGTGTTCCTAGAGAAAACTAAGTTGAAAGATGTTAGTAGCAATGATGCGGACTTGGTCCGTGATCTGAGGTTTATCCTCATTGCTGCACAGAAGAATTATGTCCTTGATGCACCGCTAGGTGACAGACCTATTGCAGGAGCAGATGCAGACGTTATGAATGTTTGGCTAGCTCAATATGATGACTACTTGATAGTTTTGTGCACCATGCTTTATGGCTTAGAACCGGGACTACAAAAAATGTTTTTTGAAACATCACGGAACATATGAGATGTTCCATGAGATGAAATTGATATTTCAGACTCATGCCCCCTAAAAGATGGAGGAGAATTGCTCAACTAGTGAGCAAGTGCTTAGATTGTCTGAGTACTACAATCGCTTGAATCAAGTGGGAGTTAATCTTCCAGATAAGATAGTGATTGGCAGAGTTCTCTAGTCACCATCACCAAGTTACTGGAACTTCGTGATGAACTATAATGCAAGGGATGACTGAAACGATTCCCGAGCTCTTCGTGATGCTGAAATCGATGAAGGTAGAAATCAAGAAAAGAGCATCAAGTGTTGATGATTGACAAGACCACTAGTTTCAAGAAAAGGGCAAAGGGAAAGAAAGGGAACTTCAAGCAGAATGGCAAGCAAGTTGTCACTCCTACAAAGAAGCCCAAAGCTGGACCAAAGCCTTAAACTGAGTGCTTCTACTGCAAAGGAAATGGTCACTGGAAGCGGAAATGTCCTGAATATTTGGTAGATAAGAAGGATGGCAAAGTGAACAAGGGTATATTTGATATACAGGTTATTGATGTGTACCTTACTAGTGTTTATAGTAGCCCCTAAGTATTTTATACTTGTTCGGTTACTAAGATTAGTAACTCGAAACAGGAGTTACAAAATAAACAGAGACTAGTTGAGGGTGAAGTAACGATGTGTGTTGGAAGTGGTTCCAAGATTGATATGATCATCATCGTACACTCCCTATATTTTCGAGATTAGTGTTGAACCTAAATAAATGTTATTTGGTGTTTGCGTTGAGCATAAATATGATTAGATCATGTTTATTGCGATACGATTATTGATCTAAGACAGAGAATAAATTGTTATTCTGTTTACATGAATAAAACCTTCTATGGTCATACACCCAATGTTGATGATTTATTGAATCTTGATCATGGTGATACACATATTCATAATATTGATGCCAAAAGATGCAAAGTTGATAATGATAGTGCAACATATTTGTGGCACTGTCGTTTGGGTGATGTCGGTGTAAAGCGCATGAAGAAACTCCATAAAGATGGATTTTTTGAATCATTTGATTATGAATCATTTGATGCTTGCGAACCATGCCTTATGGGCAAGATGACTAAAACTCCGTTCTCCGGAACAATGGAACGAGCTAGTGACTTATTAGAAATAATACATACTGATGTATGCGGTCCAATGAGTATTGATGCTCGTGGCGAGTATCGTTATTTTCTGACCTTCACAAGATGATTTGAGCAGATATGAGTATATCTACTTAATGAAACACAAGTCTGAAACATTTGAAAAGTTTAAAGAATTTCAGAGTGAAGTAGAGAATCATCGTAACAAGAAAATAAAGTTTCTACGATTTGATCGTGGAGGAGAATATTTGAGTTACGAGTTTGGCCTTCATATAAAACAATGTGGAATAGTTTCACAGTTCACACCACCTGGAACACCACAACGTTATGGTGTGTCCGAACGTCGTAACCGCACTTTATTGGATATTGTGCGACCTATGATGTCTCTTATCAGTTTACCACTATCATTTTGGGGTTATGCATTAGAGACAGATGCATTCACTTTAAATAGGGCACCATCGAAATCCGTTGAGACGACAACTTATGAACTGTGGTTTGGCAAGAAACAAAGTTGTCGTTTCTTAAAGTTTGGGGTTGCAATGCTTATGTGAAAAAGTTTCAACCTGATAAGCTCGAACCCAAATCGGAGAAGTGCATCTTCATAGAATACCCAAAGGAAACTGTTGGGTACACCTTCCATCACAGATCCGAAGGTAAAATCTTTGTTGCTAAGAATGGATCCTTTCTAGAGAAGGAGTTTCTCTCGAAAGAAGTGAGTGGGAGGAAAGTAGAACTTGATGAGGTAACTGTACCTGCTCCCTTATTGGAAAGTAGTTGACCATAGAAATCAGTTCATGTGATTCCTACACCAATTAGTGAGGAAGCTAATGATGATGATCATGAAGCTTCAGATCAAGTTACTACTGAACCTCGTAGGTCTTCCAGAGTAAGATCCGCACCAGAGTGGTATGGTAATTCTGTTCTAGAAGTCATGTTACTAGACCATGATGAACCTACGAACTATCAGGAAGCGATGATGAGCCCAGATTCCACGAAATGGCTTGAAGCCACAAAATCTGAGATAGGATCCATGTATAAGAACAAAGTATGGACTTTGGTTGACTTGCTCGATGATCAGCAAGCCAAGTTAAATAAATGGATCTTCTAGAGGAAGACGGACACTGATAGTAGTGTTACTATCTAGAAAGCTCGACTTGTTGAGAAAGGTTTTCGACAAGTTCAAGGTGTTGAATATGATGCGATTTTCTCACTCGTAACGATGCTTAAGTCTGTCCGAATCATGTTAGCAATTGCCACATTTTATGAAATCTGGCAAATGGATGTCAAAACTGCATTCCTTAATGGATTTATAAAAGAAGAGTTGTATATGATGCAACCAGAATGTTTTGTCAATCTAAAGGTGCTAACAAAGTGTGCAAGCTCCAGCAATCCATCAATGGACTGATGCAAGCATCTCGGAGTTGGAATATACGCTTTGATGAGTTGATCAAAGCATATGGTTTTATGCAGACTTTTGGAAAGGCCTGTATTTACAAGAAAGTGACTGGGAGCACTACAACCTTTTTGATAAGTATATGTGAATGACATATTGTTGATCGGAAACGATGTAGAATTTTATGGAAAGCATAAAGGAGTGTTTGAAAGGAGTTTTTCAAAGAAAGACCTCAGTAAAGCTACTTACATATTAAGCATCAAGATCTATTGAGATAGATCAAGACGCTTGATAAAATTTTCAATTAGTACATACCTTGACAAGATTTTGAAGTAGTTCAAAATGGAACAGTCAAAGAAAGAGTTCTTGCCTGTGATGGAAAGGAGTGAAGTTGAGTAAGACTCAAAACCCGACCATGGCAGAAAATAGAAAGAGAATGTAAAGTCATTCCCTATGCCTCAGTCATAGGTTCTATAAAGTATGTTATGATGTGTACCAGACCTATTATATACCTTGCTCTGAGTTTGGCAAAGGAATACAATTTTGATCTAAGAGTAGATCACTGGACAGCGGTCAAGAATATCCTTAGTGAGGACTAAGGAGATGTTTCTCGATTATGGAGGTGATAAAAGAGTTTGTCGTAAAGAGTTACATCGATGCAAGCTTTTACACCAATCCAGATGACTCTAAGTCTCAATCTGGATACATATTGAAAGTGTGAGCAATTAGCTAGAGTAGCTCCGTGCAGAGCATTGTAGACATAGAATATTTGCAAAATACATACGGCTCTGAATGTGACAGACCCGTTGACTAAACTTCTCTCACGAGCAAAACATGATCATACCTTAGTACTCTTTGGATGTTAATCACATAGCAATGTGAACTAGATTATTGACTCTAGTAAACCCTTCGGGTATTGGTCACATAACGATGTGAACTATGGATGTTAATCACATACAGATGTGAATATTGGTGTTAAATCACATGATGATGTGAACTAGATTATTGACTCTAGTGCAAGTGGGAGACTGAAGGAAATATGCCCTAGAGGCAATAATAAAGTTAATTATTTGTTTCCTTATTTCATGATAAATGTTTATTATTCATGCTAGAATTGTATTAACCGGAAACATAATACATGTGTGAATACATAGACAAACATAGTGTCACTAGTGTGCCTCTACTTGACTAGCTCGTTAATCAAAGATGGTTAAGTTTCCTAACCATAGATATGAGTTGTCATTTGATTAACGGGATCACATCATTAGGAGAATGATGTGATTGACTTGACCCATTCCGTTAGCTTAGCACTTGGTCGTTTAGTATGTTGCTATTGCTTTCTTCATGACTTATACATGTTCCTATGACTATGAGATTATGCAACTCCCGTTTACCGGAGGAACACTTTGTGTGCTACCAAACGTCACAACGTAACTGGGTGATTATAAAGGAGTTCTACAGGTGTCTCCGAAGGTACTTGTTGAGTTGGCGTATTTCGAGATTAGGATTTGTCACTCCGATTGTCGGAGAGGTATCTCTGGGCCCTCTCGGTAATACTCATCACTATAAGCCTTGCAAGCATTTTGACTAATAAGTTAGTTACGGGATGAAGTATTACAGAACGAGTAAAGAGACTTGCCGGTAACGAGATTGAACTAGGTATGATGATACCGATGATCGAATCTCGGGCAAGTAACATACCGATGACAGAGGGAACAATGTATGTTGTTATGCGGTTCGACCGATAAAGATCTTTGTAGAATATGTAGGAACCAATATGGGCATCCAGGTTTCGCTATTGGTTATTGACCAGAGAAGTGTCTCGGTCATGTCTACATAGTTCTTGAACCCGTAGGGTCCGCACGCTTAACGTTCGTTGACGACATAGTATTATATGAGTTATGTATGTTGGTGACCGAATGTTGTTCGGAGTCCCGGATATGATCACGGACATGACGAGGAACTCCGGAATGGTCCGGAGATAAAGATTGATATATGGGATAATAGTGTTTGGTCTCCGGAAGGGTTCCTGAATTCACCGGAAGGGGTTCCGGATGTTTCCCGAAATGTTTGGGTCCGAGAACACGTTATTTGGGCCAAAGGGGAAAGCCCACAAGGTTTTTGGAAAGCGCAAAAGGAAGTTTTGCGGAGTCCAGGGGCCAGACGCCAGCATCCCTGGCGTCTGGATCCAGATGCCAGGGTCCCTGGTGTCTGGGTCCAGACGCCGGGTACCCTGGCGTCTAGCCCTGGAGTCCGAGAAGGACTCTTGCCTTTCGGGTGAAACCGACTTTGTGGAGGCGTTTACTCCAAGTTTCGACCAAAGGGCTCAACATATAAATAGAGGGGCAGGGCTAGCATCAAAAACACATCAAGAAACACCAAGCCGTGTGCCGGCAACCCCGTCCCCTCTAGTTTATCCTCCGTCATAGTTTCCGTAGTGCTTAGGCGAAGCCCTGCAGAGATTGTTCTTCACCAACACCGTCACCACGCCGTCGTGCTGCCGGAACTCATCTACTACTTCGCCCATCTTGCTGGATCGAGAAGGCGAGGACTGGTACGTCCATTTTGCATCATGCTTTTATATCAATATTTATTGCATTATGGGCTGTCATTACACTTTATATCTCAATATTTATGGCTATTCTCTCTTATTTTACAAGGTTTACCATGAAGAGGTGGAATGCCGGCAGCTGGAATTCTGGCTGGAAAAGGAGCAAACATTGGAAACCTATTCTACACAACTCCAAAAGTCCTGAAACTCCACAAAACAACCTTTTGGATTTATTAAGAATTTATGAGCGAAAGAAATAGGCCAGGGGGCCCTCACCCTATCCAGGAGATAGGGGGGCGCCCCCCCTATAGGGCGCACCCCCTATCTCCTGGGCCCCCTGGTGGGCCTCCAGCGTCCATCTTCTGCTATATCATCACTTTTACCCAGGAAAAAATCGTGGGCAAGCTTACGGGACTGAACTCCGCTGCCACGAGGCGGAACCTTGGTGGAATCAATCTAGGGCTCTGGCGGAGCTGTTCTGCCGGGGACACTTCCCTCTGGGAGGGGGAAATCATCACCAACGTCATCACCAACGATCCTCTCATCGGGAGGGGGTCAATCTCCATCAACATCTTCATCAGCACCATCTCCTCTCAAACCCTAGTTCATCTCTTGTATCCAATCTTGTATCCAAAACCACAAATTGGTACCTGTGGGTTGCTAGTAGTTTTGATTACTCCTTGTAGTTGATACTTATTGGTTTACTTGGTGGAAGATCATATGTTCAGATCCTTAATGCATATTATTACACCTCTGGTTATGAACATGATTATGCTTTGTGAGTAGTTACTTTAGTTCCTGAGGACATGGGTGAAGTCTTGCTATCAGTAGTCATGTGAATTTGGTATTCGTTCGATATTTTGATGTGATGCATGTTGTCTTTCCTCTAGTGGTGTTATGTGAACATCGACTACATGACACTTCACCATTATTTGGGCCTAGAGGAAGGCATAGGGAAGTAATAAGTAGATGATGGGTTGCTAGAGTGACAGAAGCTTAAACCCTAGTTTATGCGTTGCTTTGTTAGGGGTTCATATGGGCCCATATGTTTAATGTTGTGGTTAGGTTTACCTTAATACTCCTTTTTGTAGTTGCGGATGCTTGCAATAGGGGTTAATCATAAGTGGAATGCTTGTCAAAGTTAGGGCAGTACCCAAGTGCCGGTCCACCCACATATCAAATTATCAAAGTACCGAATGCGAATCATATGAACATGATGAAAACTAGCTTGACGATAATTCCCAATGTGTCCTCGGGAGCTCCTTTATTATTATTAGAATTTGTCCAGGCTTATCCTTTGCTACATAAAGGATTGGGCCTCCTTGCTGCACCTTATTTACTTTGTTTACTTGTTACTTTTACTATTTATCCTATCACAAAACTATCTATCACCTACTATTTCAGTGCTTGCAGAGAAAACCTTACTGAAAACCGCTTATCATTTCCTTCTGCTCCTCGTTGGGTTCGACACTCTTACTTATCGAAAGGACTACGATAGATCCCCTACACTTGTGGGTCATCAAGACTCTTTTCTGGCGCCGTTACCGGGGAGTGTAGCGCTTTTGGTGAGCGGAACTTGGTAAGGAAACATTTATTTAGTGTGCTGAAATTTTCTGTTACTTGTCACTATGGAAACTAATCCTTTGAGGGGCTTGTTTGGGGTATCTTCACCCCAACCAGAAGAGCAAAGAGATTCTCCTCAACCTACTGAACCTTATGAAAATATTCACTTTGAGATTCCTTTGGGTATGGTAGAAAAACTGGTAGCTAATCCTTTTGCAGGAGACGGAACTTTGCATCCCGACTTACACCTTATCTTTGTGGATGAAGTTTGTGGATTATTTAAGCCTGCAGGTATCCCCGATGATGTTGTCAAAAGGAAGGTCTTCCCTTTATCTTTGAAGGGAGATGCGATGACATGGTATAGGCTATGTGATGGTACGAGATTTTGGAATTATAAGCGACTGAAGTTGGAATTTCACCAGAAGTTCTACCCTATGCATCTTGTTCATCGTGATCGTAATTACATATATAATTTCTGGCCTCGCAAAGGAGAAAGCATCGCTCAAGCTTGGGGAGGCTTAAATCCATGTTATATTCATGCCCCAATCATGATCTCTCTCGGGAAATGATTATTCAGAATTTTTATGCTTGGCTTTCTCTTGATAATCGCAACCTGCTCGATACTTCCTGTGTTGGTTCCTATATGCTGAAGACTATTGATTTCAAATGGGACTTATTGGAAAGAATTAAACGCAACTCTGAAGATTGGGGTTCTGACGATGGTAAGGAGTCAGGTATGACACCTAAGTTTGATTGTGTTAAATCTTTTATGGATACTTATGCTTTCCGTGGATTTAGCTCTAAGTATGGACTTGACTCTGAGATAGTAGCTACTTTTTGTGAAACTTTTGCTACTCACGTTGATCTCCCTAAAGAGAAGTGATTTAAATATAATCCTCCTGTTGAAGTGAAAGTAGTTGCACCTATTACAGTCGAAGAAAAGACTATTACATATAGTGATCCTATTATTCCTACTGCTTATGTCGAAAAACTTCCTTTTCCTGTTAGGATAAAAGATCATGTTAAAGCTTCGATTGTTATCCGTAAGAGTAATACTAGGACTTATACACCTCCTGAGCAAATTAATGTTGAACCTGGTATTGCTATGATTAAAGATCTCTTGGATGAAGACTTAGATGGGCATGTTATCTCTTTCGTGGGTGAAACTGCTAATATTGCTAGACCCGATACTAAGACACGTAGACCTGTTGTAGGCACGCCTGTTATTTCTGTTAAAATAGGAGATCATTGTTATCATGGCTTATGTGATATGGGTGCTAGTGCTAATGCGATACCTTATGATCTTTATAAAGAAATTATGCATGATATTGCACCTGTTGAATTAGAAGACATTGATGTTACTATTAAGCTTGCTAATAGGGACACCATTAAACCTATTGGGATTGTTAGAGATGTTGAAGTCTTGTGTGGAAAGATTAAATACCCTGCTGATTTCTTGTTCTTGCTTCCCCACAAGATAATTTTTGTCCCATTATTTTTGGTAGACCCTTTTTGAATACTGCTAGTGCTAAGATTAATTGTGAAAAGAATATTGTCACTGTTGGCATAGATGGTATGTCTCATGAGTTTACTTTCGCTAAGTTTAGTAGACAACCTCGTGAAAGGGAACCACTAGTAAAGATGAAATTATTGGTCTTGCTTCCATTGCTGTTCCCCCAACTGATCCGTTAGAACAATATTTGTTAGACCATGAAAATGATATGTTTATGAAGGAAGGGAAGAAATAGACGAAGTGTTCCTTAAACAAGAGCCTATGCTAAAACATAACCTTCTCGTTGAAATTCTTGGGGATCCCCCTCCACCCAAGGGTGATCCCGTGTTCGAACTCAAACCCTTACCTGATAATCTCAAGTATGCTTATCTTGATGAAAAAGAAATATATCCTGTTATTATTAGTGCTAACCTTTCAGAGAAAGAAGAAGAAAGATTATTGAAAACTCTGAAGAAGCACCGAGCTGCTATTGGATATACTCTGGATGATCTTAAGGGCATTAGTCCCACATTATGTCAACACAAAATTTCAGTGGAGAAAGATGCCAAACCAGTTAGAGATCCTCAAAGACGATTAAACCCCAAAATGAAGGAAGTGGTAAGAAAGGAGATTCTAAAACTCCTTGAGGCAGGTATTATTTATCCCGTTGCTGATAGTGAATGGGTAAGCCCTGTCCATTGTGTCCCTAAAAAGGAAGGTATTACCGTTGTTCCTAATGATAAAGATGAATGGATCCCGCAAAGAATTATTACAGGTTATAGGATGGTAATTGATTTCCGTAAGTTAAATAAAGCTACTAAGAAAGATCATTACCCTTTACCTTTTATTGATCAAATGCTAGAAAGGCTATCCAAACACACACATTTTTTGCTTTCTAGATGGTTATTCTGGCTTCTCTCAAATACGTGTGTCCGCGCAGGATCAATCTAAAACTACTTGTACTTGCCCTTTTGGTACTTTTTCTTATAGACGTATGCCTTTTGGTTTATGTAATGCACCTGCTACCTTTCAAAGATGCATGATGGCTATATTTTCTGATTTTTGTGAAAAGATTTGTGAGGTATTCATGGATGACTTCTCCGTCTATGGATCCTCTTTTGATGATTGTTTGAGCAACCTTGATCGAGTTTTGCAGAGATGCGAAGACACCAGTCTCGTCCTGAATTGGGAAAAGTGTCACTTTATGGTTAATGAAGGCATTGTCTTGGGGCACAAGATCTCCGAGAGAGGTATTGAAGTTGATAAAGCCAAAGTTGATGCTATTGAAAAGATGCCATGTCCCAAGGACATAAAAGGTATAAGAAGTTTCCTTGGTCATGCCGGTTTTTATAGGAGGTTCATTAAGGACTTTTCTAAAATCTCTAGGCCTCTGACTAATTTATTGCAAAAAGATATTCCTTTTGTCTTTGATGATGATTGTGTAGAAGCATTTGAAACACTTAAGAAAGCTTTGATCACTGCACCTATTGTTCAGCCACCTGATTGGAATTTACCTTTTGAAATTATGTGCGATGCTAGTGATTATGCTGTAGGTGATGTTTTAGGGCAAAGAGTCGATAAGAAATTGAATGTTATCCAGTATGCTAGTAAGACTCTTGATACTGCCCAAAGAAATTATGCTACTACTGAAAAAGAGTTCTTAGCAGTTGTGTTTGCATGTGATAAGTTTAGACCTTATATTGTTGATTCCAAAGTTACTATTCACACTGATCATGTTGCTATTAAATATCTCATGGAAAAGAAAGATGCTAAGCCTAGACTCATTAGATGGGTTCTCTTGCTCCAAGAATTTGACTTGCATATTATTGATAGAAAGGGAGCTGAGAACCCAGTTGCAGATAACTTGTCTAGGTTAGAGAATGTTCTTGATGACCCACTGCCTATTAATGATAGCTTTCCTGATGAACAATTAGAGGTTGCCAATGCTTCTCGTACTACTACTTGGTATGCTGATTATGCCAATTACATTGTTGCTAAATATATACCGCCTAGTTTCACATACCAGCAAAAGAAAAAGTTCTTTTATGATTTAAGACATTACTTCTGGGATGATCCGCACCTTTATAAAGAAGGAGTAGATGGTATTATTAGACCTTGTGTGCCTGAGCATGAACAGGAACAAATCCTACGCAAGTGTCACTCTGAATCTTATGGAGGACACCACACGGGAGATAGAACTGCACACAAGGTACTACAATCTGGTTTTCATTGGCCTACTCTCTTCAAAGATGCTCGTAAGTTTGTCTTATCTTGTGATGAATGTCAAAGAATAGGTAACATTAGCAGATGTCAAGAAATGCCTATGAATTATTCTCTTGTTATTGAACCGTTTGATGTTTGGGGCTTTGATTATATGGGACCTTTTCCTGCCTCCAATGGTTATACACATATTTTAGTGTTGTTGATTACGTTACTAAATGGGTAGAAGCTATTCCAACCAGTAGTGCTGATCATAACACTTCTATTAAAATGCTTAAAGAAGTTATTTTTTCGAGGTTTGGAGTCCCCAGATATCTTATGACTGATGGTGGTTCACACTTTATTCATGGTGCTTTCCGTAAGATGCTTGCTAAGTATGATGTCAATCATAGAATCGCATCTCCTTATCACCCGCAGTCTGGTGGTCAAGTAGAGTTGAGCAATAGAGAGCTCAAATTAATTTTGCAAAAGACTGTGAATAGATCTAGAAAGAATTAGTCCAAAAAACTTGATGATGCATTATGGGCCTATAGAACTGCATACAAAAATCCTATGGGTATGTCTCCATATAAGATGGTTTATGGAAAAGCATGTCATTTACCTCTTGAACTTGAACATAAAGCATATTGGGCTATTAAAGAGCTCAATTATGACTTCAAACTTGCCGGTGAGAAGAGGTTGTTTGATATTAGCTCACTTGATGAATGGAGGACCCAAGCATATGAGAATGCCAAGCTCTTCAAAGAAAAAGTCAAACGCTGGCATGATAAGAGGATACAAAAGCGTGAGTTGAACATAGGAGATTATGTGTTATTATTCAACTCTCGTTTAAGATTTTTTGCAGGAAAACTTCTCTCAAAATGGGAAGGTCCCTACGTTATCGAGGAGGTCTATCATTCCGGTGCTATGAAAATCAACAACTTCGAAGGCACAAATCCGAGGGTGGTTAACGGTCAAAGAATTAAGCATTATATTTCAGGTAATCATATCAATGTTGAAACTAATATTATTGAAACCATAACCCCAGAGGAGTACATAAGAGACACTTTCCAGAACGTTCCAGACTCCGAAAAGGCATATGTACGTGGTACGGTAAGTACACCGACTCCAAAACAACTCTAATGGCAATTTTTATCAGTTTTGGATTATTTAAGAATTTTAGGAAGAAATAAGTAGTCTGAAAGGGACACAAGGCTCCCACGAGAGAGGAGGGCATGCCCCCCCCTGTAGGGCGCGCCCCCTGTCTCGTGGGCACCTCGTGTGCCTCCCAGACTCCGTTTTCTTGTATGTTACATATTTTGGTCGGTAAAAATTCATTATTTATACTCCCTAAGGTTTTGACCACCGTATCACGCAAATATCCTCTATTTTTGTTTCGAGCTGTTCATGTTGCAGAATAAAGCAAGATGTCTTCTCAGGAATCAGTTGGGGAGAGCCGGGTGTCTCACCCAACCCCAGGTCCAGGAGTAAACGGCGATGTCTATCACTTTGGACCATCAACGGAGGATGAGATGGAGGCTGATTTGAAAAGCATAGATGCCATGGAGGAAGATCAAGAAGTTACCTCTCGTATCCAAGCAGATTTCACTATGGGGGAACTACCTAGCCTGGTTGTCCCTGCCTCGGTCATCCCTTCCAACTCTAGATTTCTTTCTTATGAAAATATGAAAAAGAGTTTCATGTGTTCTCCAGAAGCTATACATCATCCTTGGGTAAAAGGAGCCTTGCCGTTATGGGCAAGCTCCGTAAAGAAATTTTGGACCTCAAACGACAAATCAATAAGCTCGAGGAGGAGAACCGTATCCTGAAGGGCATCATCGCCAAGAAGATCATAACACCAACCATGAAGGAGAAATAATCACATGGGTATGGGCACTCCCCTTGGCAACCGCCAAGCTTGGGGGAGGTGCCCCAGTATCGTATCACCATCACACTCCTATCTTTACCGCTTTATTTAGTTCGATCCTTTTAGTAGTATCTTGATCTAGTAGATTGAAGTTTTGATATCAAGTAGTTTTGAGTTTTGCTTTGTGATCTCTTTATGTAAGCGAGTCTGTGTGCTATCTATAATAAAGATTAGTGTTGAGTCAAGGGCTTTGCTATGTTGCTATGATCTTGAGAAAGTAGAAAGAACAAAAGAGTTCATATTGATCTTATGGATAGTGATAACTTCACACATAGAAAGTATGAGGCATGAAAATTGTTGAGAGTTGATGAACGTAGCCTTGGTCATCGTAGGAATTAATAGAAAGTGATAAGGAAAGAGGGGTTCACATATAGATATATTATCTTGGACATCTTTTATGATTGTGAAGCACTCATTAAGTATGACATGCTAAAAGAGTTGATGTTGGACAAGGAAGACAACCTAATGGTTTATGTTTTCTGACATCTCAGTTAAAGTATATTTTCATTGACCTTCCAAACATGTTGAGCTTGCCTTTCCCCCTCTTGCTAGCCAAAATTCCTTGCACCAAGTAGAGATACTACTTGTGCTTCCAAATATCCTCAAACCCAGTTTTGCCATGAGAGTCCACCATACCTACCTATGGATTGAGTAAGATCCTTCAAGTAAGTTGTCATCGTGCAAGCAATAAAAATTGCTCTCTAAATATGTATGACTTATTAGTGCAGAGAAAATAAGCTTTGTACGAACTTGTTGTGGAAGTAATAAAAACGACGGATTGCATAATAAAGGTCCACATACAAGGGGCATTATAAAGTGACGTTCTTTTGCATTAAGATTTCGTGCATCAATCCTAAACGTGCATGACAACCTCTGCTTCCCTCTACGAAGGGCCTATCTTTTACTTTATGTTTTTACTTTATGCTTGAGTCAAGGTGATCCTCACCTTCCCACTTTTTCATTTTATCCTTTGGCAAGCTCCTCGTGTTTGAAAGATCATGATACATATATCCAATTGGATGTAAGTTAGCATAGGCTATTATTGTTGACATCACCTAAAGGTGAATACGTTGGGAGGCAACACAATAAGCCCCTATCTTTCTTAGTGTCCGGCAGAAACTCTATAACCACAAGTATTGAGTGAGTGTTAACAATTATAGGAGACTACGAGATAGTTGAGTATGTGAGCTTGCTGAAAAGCTCTATTATTGACTCTTTCTGATGTTATGATAAATTGCAATTGCTTCAATGACTGAGATTATAGTTTGTTAGTTCCCAATGAAGTTTATGAACCATACTTGACATTGTGAATTGCTTATTACTTGAGCATAAGAAATCATATGCCAAAATCTATATATGTTGTTATTATTAGAATGATCATGATGCCCTCATGTCCGTATTTTATTTTTATCGACACCTCTATCTCTAAACATGTGGACATCTTTCTCGATTTCGGTTTCCACTTGAGGACAAGCGAGGTCTAAGCTTGGGGGAGTTGATACGTCCATTTTGCATCATGCTTTTATATCAATATTTATTGCATTATGGGCTGTCATTACACTTTATATCTCAATATTTATGGCTATTCTCTCTTATTTTACAAGGTTTACCATGAAGAGGGGGAATGCCGGCAGCTGGAATTCTGGCTGGAAAAGGAGCAAACGTTGGAAACCTATTCTGTACAACTCCAAAAGTCCTGAAGCTCCACGAAACAACCTTTTGGATTTATTAAGAATTTATGAGCGAAAGAAATAGGCCAGGGGGCCCTCACCCTATCCAGGAGACAGGGGGCGCCCCCCCCCCCCCCCACACACACACCTATAGGGCGCGCCCCCTATCTCCTGGGCCCCCTGATGGGCCTCCGGCGTCCATCTTCTGCTATATCATCACTTTTACCCTGGAAAAAATCGTGGACAAGCTTACGGGACGAAACTCCGCCGCCACGAGGCGGAACCTTGGCGGAATCAATCTAGGGCTCTGGCGGAGCTGTTCTGCCGGGGACACTTCCCTCCGGGAGGGGGAAATCATCACCAACGTCATCACCAACGATCCTCTCATTGGGAGGGGGTCAATCTCCATCAACATCTTCATCAGCACCATCTCCTCTCAAACCCTAGTTCATCTCTTGTATCCAATCTTGTATCTAAAACCAGAAATTGGTACCTGTGGGTTGCTAGTAGTGGTGATTACTCCTTGTAGTTGATACTTGTTGGTTTACTTGGTGGAAGATCATATGTTCAGATCCTTAATGCATATTATTACACCTCTGATGATGAACATGATTATGCTTTGTGAGTAGTTACTTTAGTTCCTGAGGACATAGGTGAAGTCTTGCTATTAGTAGCCATGTGAATTTGGTATTCGTTCGATATTTTGACGAGATGTACGTTGTCTTTCCTCTAGTGGTGTTATGTGAACATCGACTACATGAAACTTCACCATTATTTGGGCCTAGAGGAAGGCATAGGGAAGTAATAAGTAGATGATGGGTTGCTAGAGTGACAGAAGCTTAAACCCTAGTTTATGCGTTGCTTTGTTAGGGGTTCATATGGGCCCATATGTTTAATGCTGTGGTTAGGTTTACCTTAATACTCCTTTTTGTAGTTGCAGATGCTTGCAATAGGGGTTAATCATAAGTGGGATGCTTGTCGAAGTTAGGGCAGTGCCCAAGTGCCGGTCCACCCACATATCAAATTATCAAAGTACCAAACGCGAATCATATGAACGTGATGAAAACTAGCTTGACGATAATTCCCAATGTGTCCTCGGGAGCTCCTTTATTATTATTAGAATTTGTCCAGACTTATCCTTTGCTACATAAAGGATTGGGCCACCTTCCTGCACCTTATTTACTTTGTTTACTTGTTACTCGTTACTATTTATCCTATCACAAAACTATCTATCACCTACTATTTCAGTGCTTGCAGAGAAAACCTTACTGAAAACCGCTTATCATTTCCTTCTGCTCCTCGTTGGGTTCGACACTCTTACTTATCGAAAGGACTATGATAGATCCCCTACACTTGTGGGTCATCAAGGACGTCATCGAGCTGAACGTGTGTAGAACTCGGAGGTGCCGTGCGTTCGGTACTTGGATCAATCGGATCATGAAGACGTACGACTACATCAACCGCGTTGATAAACGCTTCCGCTTAGTGATCTTCAAGGGTATGAAGATACACTCCCCTCTCGTTGCTATGCATCACCATGATCTTGCGTGTGCGTAGGATTTTTTTTTGAAATTACTACGTTCCCCAACATGCAGGGCCCGGATCTGGGTCAGGGCGGGTTGGTCTGGTCTCTGGTTGGGCTAGCGAGATATAGACGTTGGGAATGGCACCTACTATGCTGCATTGGCTGCAGCACGGCGGCGGGAGCTTAGCGGGCCTGATCTGGGCCCGGCTAGGCAGTTGGTCCACCGTGCTCCTGCTCGTGTGTCCGGTCTGCTACTGCTTGTGCCAGTGGAGGTTGTCCCCTCCCACGTAGCTGCGGTACTACCGGTCCCTATCATAGGTGGCCTTGTTTGCTTCGTCCGACCTTGCAGCGTTTGCGGTGGAGAGATGACAGTGGGTCCTCGTGACTATGGTAGCGCATGTTGGTGGGCGGTTGGCATGGTGGAGCCGTCGGTTGGTCCTAGGTTGTGGGTGTGAGGGGTAGGGCGTCACCACCCTTCTTGAAGGGTGTCAGGTGTACCTCTCCTTCGCTTTCCTCCGTGTACCGGGAGAAATTCTAGAATTCGTCCGGGCAGTAGCAGCGTTGTCGTCGCAGTCCTTCTTGAAGGTGTTGCTTGGTACAACGCGACTCGGTCGCATTGGAGTGTGGTGGATGTATCCGGTGGTTGCAACTTTCATTGATTCGATGCTGCTGGCATTTCTTTCTCTTATTTTTTTGACGTGATTGTGTTCTTTGCTCCAGCATTGGACTTCTTGTTATATCGATGGTTGCTATATTAATATAGCAGGGCGAAAGCCTATTTCGTAAACGACATATCCATGAAATTTTGTTTTGAAACAATATAATTTGTAAGCTCTACGGAAAAAAAATCCAAGCCAAAAACAAAAAATTATGGCCCATTTGAAAATACACATTTGTCTTTTTTCTGTAAGCCACATGTGAAAGTAAAATGTTATGATTTTTTACACATATGTAGTATATATGTGTGTGTTTATAAAAAGTTTTGAAATGTTTTGCCCTACAGAAAAATGCTTTTTTTAAATGGGCACCAAGGTGCCCGTGCACCATTTATAATTAGCGCATCTAGACCCTTTATATCCATCCAACTGTAAAATATGTTGGAAATATTCCCTAGAGGCAATAATAAAATGATTATTATTATATTTCCTTGTTCATGATAATTGTCTTTTATTCATGCTATAATCATGTTATCCGGAAATCGTAATACATGTGTGAATACATAGACCACAACATGTCCCTAGTGAGCCTCTAGTTGACTAGCTCGTTGATCAACTGATAGTCATGGTTTCCTGACTATGGACATTGGATGTCGTTGATAACGGGATCACATCATTAGGAGAATGATGTGATGGACAAGACCCAATCCTGAGCATAGCACAAGATCGTGTAGTTCGTTTGCTAGAGCTTTTCCAATGTCAAGTATCTTTTCCTTAGACCATGAGATCGTGTAACTCCCGGATGCCGTAGGAGTGCTTTGGGTGTACCAAATGTCACAACGTAACTGGGTGACTATAAAGGTATACTACGGGTATCTCCGAAAGTATTTGTTGGGTTGACACGGATCGAGACTGGGATTTGTCACTCCGTATGATGGAGAGGTATCTCTGGGCCCACTCGGTAATGCATCATCATAATGAGCTCAAAGTGACCAAGTTTTTGGTCACGGGATCATGCATTACGGTACAAGTAAAGTGACTAGCCGGTAACGAGATTGAACAAGGTATTGGGATACCGACGATCGAATCTCGGGCAAGTAACATACCGATTGACAAAGGGAATTGTATACGGGGTTACTTGAATCCTCGACATCGTGGTTCATCCGATGAGATCATCGAGGAGCATGTGGGAGCCAACATGGGTATCCAGATCCCGCTGTTGGTTATTGACCGAGAGTCGTCTCGGTCATGTCTGCTTGTCTCCCGAACCCGTAGGGTCTACACACTTAAGGTTCGGTGACGCTAGGGTTGTAGAGATATGAGTATGCAGTAATCCGAAAGTTGTTCGGAGTCCCGAATGAGATCCCGGACGTCACGAGGAGTTCCAGAGTGGTCCGGAGGTAAAGAATTATATATAGGAAGTCAAGTTTCAGCCATCGGGAAAGTTTCGGGGGTCACGGGTATTGTACCAGGACCACCGGAAGGGTCCTGGGGGGTCCACCGGGTGGGGCCACCTATCCTGGAGGGCCCCATGGGCTGAAGTGGGAGGGGAACCAGCCCCTGGTGGGCTGGTGCGCCCCCCCTTGGTCCCCCCTGCGCCTAGGGTTGGAAACCCTAGGGGTGGGGTGCCTCCACTTGGCTTGGGGGGCAAGCCACCCCCCTTGGCCGCCGCCCCCCTTGGAGATTGCATCTCCTAGGGACGGAACCCCCCCTAGGGGCCCTATATAAAGAGGGGGGGAGGGCAGCCGCACCCATGCTCTTGGCGCCTCCCTCTCCCTCCGCAACACCTCTCCCTCTCGTAGTGCTTGGCGAAGCCCTGCCGAGATTGCTGCTGCATCCACCACCACGCCGTCATGCTGCTGGATATCCATCAACCTCTCCTTCCCCCTTGCTGGATCAAGCAGGAGGAGACGTCTTCCCCAACCGTACGTGTGTTGAACGCGGAGGTGTTGTCCGTTCAGCACTAGGATCATCGGTGATTTGGATCACGACGAGTACGACTCCCTCAACCCATTCTCTTGAACACTTCCGCTCGCGATCTACAAGGGTATGTAGATGCACTCCTCTCTCTCGTTGCTTAATGAACTCCATAGATTGATCTTGGTGAAACGTAGAATTTTTTTTATTTTCTGCAATATTTCCCAACAGTGGCATCATGAGCTAGGTCTATGCGTAGTTTCTTTGCACGAGTAGAACACAAATTTGTTGTGGGTGTAGATGTTGTCAATTTTCTTGCCACTACTAGTCTTATTTTGCTTCGGTGGCATCGTGGGATGAAGCGGCCCGGACCGACCTTACACGTACGCTTATGTGAGACAGGTTCCACCGACTGACATGCACTAGTTGCATAAGGTGGCTAGCGGGTGTCTGTCCCTCCCACTTTAGTTGGAGCGGATTTGATGAAAAGGGTCCTTATGAAGGGTAAATAGGAATTGGCATATCACGTTGTGGCTTTCACGTAGGTAAGAAACGTTCTTGCTAGAACCCTATTGCAGCCACGTAAAAACTTGCAACAACAATTAGAAGACGTCTAACTTATTTTTGCAGCATATGCCTTGTGATGTGATATGGCCAAAAGTTGTGATGAATGATATATATATGTGATGTATGAGATCATGTTCTTGTAATAGGAATCACGACTTGCATGTCGATGAGTATGACAATCGGTAGGAGCCATAGGAGTTGTCTTAATTATTGTATGACCTGCGTGTCAATGATTAAACGCCATGTAATTACTTTACTTTATTGCTAAACCGTTAGCTATAGTAGTAGAAGTAATAGTTGGCGAGCAACTTCATGGAGACACGATGATGGAGATCATGATGATGGAGATCATGGTGTCATGCCGGTGAAGAAGATGATCATGGCGTCCCTAAGATGGAGATCAGAGGAGCTATATGATATTGGCCTTATCATGTCACTACTATTTGATTGCATGTGATGTTTATCATGTTTTTGCATCTTGTTTACTTAGAACGATGGTAGTAAATAAGATGATCCCTCATAATAATTTCAAGAAAGTGTTCCCCCTAACTGTGCGCCGTTGCAAAAGTTTGTTGTTTCGAAGCACCACGTGATGATCGGGTGTGATAGATTCCAATGTCCACATACAACGGGTGTAAGACATATTTACACATGCAAAACACTTAGGTTAACTTGACGAGCCTAGCATGTACAGACATGGCCTCGGAATACAAGAGACCGAAAGGTCGAACATGAGTCATATGGAAGATACGATCAACATGGAGATGTTCACCGACGATGACTAGTCCGTCTCACGTGATGATCGAACACGGCCTAGTCGACTCGGATCATGTATCACTTAGATGACTAGAGGGATGTCTAATCTGAGTGGGAGTTCATTAAATAATTTGATTAGATGAACTTAATTATCATGAACTTAGTCTAAAAACCTTTGTAAAATGTCTTGTAGATCAAATGGCCAACGCTCATGTCAACCTGAACTTCAACGCGTTCCTAGAGAAAACCAAGCTGAAAGATGATGGCAGCAACTATACGGACTGGGTCCGGAACCTGAGGATCATCCTCATAGCTGCCAAGAAAGCATATGTCCTAGAAGGACTGCTAGGTGAAGCACCCATCCCAAAGAACCAAGATGTTATGAACGCTTGGCAGTCACGTGCTGATGATTACTCCCTCGTTCAGTGCGGCATGCTTTACAGCTTAGAACCGGGGCTCCAAAAGCGTTTTGAGTAACACGGAGCATATGAGATGTTCGAAGAGCTAAAAATGGTTTTAAAAGCTCATGCCCAGGTCAAGAGATATGAAGCCTCCGACAAGTTCTATAGTTGTAAGATGGAGGAAAATAGTTCTGTCAGTGAGCACATACTCAAAATGTCTGGGTTGCACAACCGCTTGTCCCAGCTGGACATTAACCTCCCGGACGAGGCGGTCATTGACATAATCCTTCAGTTGCTCCCACCAAGCTACAAGAGCTTTGTGATGAACTACAATATGCAGGGGATGGTGAAAACTATTCCAGAAGTATCTTCAATGTTGAAGTCGGCGGAGGTAGAAATCAAAAAGGAACATCAAGTGTTGATGGTCAATAAAACCACTAAGTTCAAGAAAGGCAAGGGTAAGAAGAACTTCAAGAAGGACGGCAAGGATGTTGCCGCGCCCGGTAAGCCAGTTGCCGGGAAGAAGTCAAAGAATGGACCCAAGCGTGAGACTGAGTGCTTTTATTGCAAAGGGAAGGGTCACTGGAAGCGGAACTGCCCCAAATACTTAGCGGACAAGAAGGTCGGCAACACTAAAGGTATATGTGATATACATGTAATTGATGTGTACCTTACCAGTACTCGTAGTAGCTCCTGGGTATTTGATACCAGTGCGGTTGCTCATATTTGTAACTCAAATCAGGAGCTGCGGAATAAGCGGGGACTGGCGAAGGACGAGGTGACGATGCGCGTCGGGAATGGTTCCAAGGTCGATGTGATCGCCGTCGGCACGCTACCTCTACATTTATCTACGGGATTAGTTTTAAACCTCAATAATTGTTATTTAGTGCCAGCTTTGAGCATGAACATTGTATCTGGATCTCCTTTAATACGAGATGGCTACTCATTTAAATCCGAGAATAATGGTTGTTCTATTTATATGAGAGATATGTTTTATGGTCATGCCCCGCTGGTCAATGGTTTATTCTTAATGAATCTCGAACATAATGTTACACATATTCATAGTGTGAATACCAAAAGATGTAAGGTTGATAATGATAGTCCCACATACTTGTGGCACTGCTGCCTTGGTCACATTGGTGTCAAGCGCATGAAGAAGCTCCATGCTGATGGACTTTTAGAGTCTCTCGATTATGAATCATTTGACACATGTGAACAATGCCTCATGGGCAAAATGACCAAGACTCCATTCTCCGGAACAATGGAGCGAGCAACCAACTTATTGGAAATCATACATACTTATGTGTGTGGTCCAATGAGCGTTGAGGCTCGCGGAGGCTATCATTATGTTCTCACTCTCACTGATGACTTAAGTAGATATAGGTATGTCTACTTGATGAAACACAAGTTTGAGACCTTTGAAAAGTTCAAGGAATTTCAGAATGAGGTAGAGAATCAACGTGACCGAAAAATAAAGTTCTTACGATCAGATCGTGGAGGAGAATATTTAAGTCATGAATTTGGTACGCACTTAAGGAAATGTGGAATTGTTTCGCAACTCACGCCGCCTGGAACACCTCAGTGTAACGGTGTGTCCGAACGTCGTAATCACACTTTATTGGATATGGTATGATCTATGATGTCACTCACCGATTTACCGCTATCATTTTGGGGATATGCTCTAGAGACAACTACATTCACTTTAAATAGGGCACCATCTAAATCCGTTGAGACGACACTGTATGAATTATGGTTTGGGAAGAAACCTAAGCTATCGTTTCTAAAAGTTTGGGGATGCGATGCTTATGTCAAGAAACTTCAACCTGAAAAGTTCGAACCCAAGTCGAAAAAATGCGTCTTCATAGGATACCCTAAGGAAACCATTGGGTATACGTTCTATCTTAGATCCGAAGGCAAGATCTTTGTTGCCAAAAACGGGTCTTTTCTGGAGAAAGAGTTTCTCTCGAAAGAAGTAAGTGGGAGGAAAGTAGAACTCGATGAAGTACTACCTCTTGAACCGGAAAGTAGTACAGCTCAGGAAGATGTTCTTGTGATGCCTACACCGACTAGAGAGGAAATTAATGATGATGATCAAGGTACTTCGGATCAAGTTACTACTAAACTTCGTACATCCACAAGGACACGTTCCACACCAGAGTGGTATGGCAACCCTGTCCTGGAAATCATGTTGTTAGACAACGGTGAACCTTCGAACTATGAAGAAGCGATGGCGGGCCCAGATTCCAACAAATGGCTTGAAGCCATGCAATCCGAGATAGGATCCATGTATGAAAACAAAGTGTGGACTTTGACAGACTTGCCCGATGATCGGCGAGCGATAGAGAACAAATGGATCTTTAAGAAGAAGACGAACACGGATGGTAATGTTACCATCTATAAAGCTCGACTTGTCGCTAAGGGTTATCGGCAAGTTCTACGATGAGACTTTCTCTCCCGTAGTGAAGCTGAAGTCCGTCCGAATCAAGTTAGCAATTGCCACATACTATGATTATGAGATATGGCAGATGGACGTCAAAACGGCATTCCTTAACGACTATCTTAAGGAAGAACTGTATATGATGCAGCCGGAAGGTTTTGTCGATGCTGAGAATGCTAACAAGGTATGCAAGCTCCAGCTATCCATTTATGGGCTGGTGCAAGCATCTCGGAGTTGGAACATTCGCTTTGATGAGATGATCAAAGCGTTTGGGTTTATGCAGACTTATGGAGAAGCCTGCGTTTACTAGAAAGTGAGTGGGAGCTCTGTAGCATTTCTCATATTATATGTAGATGACATACTTTTGATGGGAAATGATATAGAACTTTTGGACAGCATTAAGGCCTACTTGAACAAGTATTTTTCAATGAAGGACCTTGGAGAAGCTGCTTACATATTAGGCATCAAGATCTATAGGGATAGATCGAAACGCCTCATAGGTCTTTCACAAAGCACATACCTTGATAAGATATTGAAGAAGTTCAACATGGATCAGTCCAAGAAAGGGTTCTTGCCTGTATTGCAAGGTGTGAGATTGAGCTCGGCTCAATGCCCGACCACGGCAGAAGATAAAGAAGAGATGAGTGCCATCCCCTATGCCTTAGCCATAGGGTCTATTATGTATGCCATGCTGTGTACCAGACCTGATGTAAACCTTGCCGTAAGTTTGGTACGAAGGTACCAAAGTAATCCCAGCAAGGAACACTGGACAACGGTCAAGAACATCCTGAAGTACCTGAAGAGGACTAAGGATATGTTTCTCGTTTATGGAGGTGACGAAGAGCTCGTCGTAAAGGGTTACGTCGATGCTAGCTTCGACACAGATCTGGATGACTCCAAGTCACAAACCGGATACGTGTATATTTTGAATGGTGGGGCAGTAAGCTGGTGCAGTTGCAAGCAGAGCGTCGTGGCGGGATCTACATGTGAAGCAGAGTACATGGCAGCCTCGGAGGCAGCGCATGAAGCAATCTGGATGAAGGAGTTCATCACCGACCTAGGAGTCATACCCAATGCGTCGGGGCCGATCACTCTCCTCTGTGACAACACTGGAGCTATTGCCCTTGCCAAGGAGCCCAGATTTCACAAGAAGACCAGGCACATCAAGCGTCGCTTCAACTCCATTCGTGAAAATGTTCAAGATGGAGACATAGATATTTGCAAAGTACATACGGATCTGAATGTCGCAGATCCGTTGACTAAACCTCTTCCGCGAGCAAAACATGATCAACACCAGAACTCTATGGGTGTTCGATTCATCACAATGTAACTAGATTATTGACTCTAGTGCAAGTGGGAGACTGTTGGAAATATGCCCTAGAGGCAATAATAAAATGATTATTATTATATTTCCTTGTTCATGATAATTGTCTTTTATTCATGCTATAATTGTGTTATCCAGAAATCGTAATACATGTGTGAATACATAGACCACAACATGTCCCTAGTGAGCCTCTAGTTGACTAGCTCGTTGATCAACTGATAGTCATGGTTTCCTGACTATGGACATTGGATGTCGTTGATAACGGGATCACATCATTAGGAGAATGACGTGATGGACAAGACCCAATCCTGAGCATAGCACAAGATCGTGTAGTTCGTTTGCTAGAGCTTTTCCAATGTCAACTATCTTTTCCTTAGACCATGAGATCGTGTAACTCCCGGATTCCGTAGGAGTGATTTGGGTGTACCAAACGTCACAACATAACTGGGTGACTATAAAGGTATACTACGGGTATCCCTGAAAGTATCTGTTGGGTTGACATGGATCGAGACTGGGATTTGTCACTCCGTATGACGGAGAGGTATCTCTGGGCCCACTCGGTAATGCATCATCATAATGAGCTCAAAGTGACCAAGTGTTTGGTCACGGGATCATGCATTACGGTACGAGTAAAGTGACTTGCCGGTAACGAGATTGAACGAGGTATTGGGATACCGACGATCGAATCTCGGGCAAGTAACGTACCGATTGACAAAGGGAATTGTATACGGGGTTACTTGAATCCTCGACATCATGGTTCATCCGATGAGATCATCGAGGAGCATGTGGGAGCCAACATGGGTATCTAGATCCCGTTGTTGGTTATTGACCGAGAGTCGTCTCGGTCATGTCTGCTTGTCTCCCGAACCCGTAGGGTCTACACACTTAAGGTTCAGTGACGCTAGGGTTGTAGAGATATGAGTATGCAGTAACCCGAAAGTTGTTCAGAGTCCCGGATGAGATCCCGGACGTCACGAGGAGTTCCAGAATGGTCTGGAGGTAAAGAATTATATATAGGAAGTCAAGTTTCGGCCATCGGGAAAGTTTCGGGGGTCACCGGTATTGTACCAGGACCATCGGAAGGGTCCCGGGGGGTCCACCGGGTGGGGCCACCTATCCCGGAGGGCCCCATGTGTTGAAGTGGGAGGGGAACCATCCCCTGGTGGCCTGGTGCGCCCCCCCCCCCCCTTGGCCCCCCCTGCGCCTAGGGTTGGAATCCCTAGGGGTGGGGGCGCCTCCACTTGGCTTGGGGGGCAAGCCACCCCCCTTGGCCGCCGCCCCCCTTGGAGATTGCATCTCCTAGGGCCGGCGCTCCCCCCCTAAGGGCCCTATATAAAGAGGGGGGAGGGAGGGCAGCCGCACCCATGCTCTTGGCACCTCCCTCTCCCTCTGCAACACCTCTCCCTCTCGTAGTGCTTGGCGAAGCCCTGCCGAGATCGCTGCTGCATCCACCACCACGCGGTTGTGCTGCTGGATCTCCATCAACCTCTTCTTCCCCCTTTCTGGATCAAGAAGGAGGAGACGTCTTCCCCAACCGTACGTGTGTTAAACGCGGAGGTGCTGTCCGTTCAGCACTAGGATCATCGGTGATTTGGATCACGACGAGTACGACTCCCTCAATCCCGTTCTCTTGAACGCTTCCGCTCGTGATCTACAAGGGTATGTAGATGCACTCCTCTTTCTCGTTGCTTAGATGAACTCCATAGATTGATCTTGGTGAAACGTAGAATTTTTTTTATTTTCTGCAACGTTTCCCAACAAAATAACCGCCATATTTTAGTGTTAGACGGAAAAAATAACCCCAACAGACACTTTATACACCTCCAATTGATAATCATTTTTAAGGGATGCGTAAAAGCTCCTCCCCCCCCCCCCCCGATTAGCAAAAACACAGTTTCCGTGTCCGCTTCTACGATGCCATATATTGGGAGAAAGCAGTTGACGGGAGCCCAACTGCCACAGAAACATCTCCATGACCTGTCCGCGTCCGTGCCGCCCCGAACACCGGCCGCCCGCTCACGTCTTTCCCACTGCAGTTCAGTTCGCCGGCCGTCGCCCGGACGCGTCTCTCCCACTGCAGTTCAGGCCGTCGCCCGCCCCGGTCTGTCTCGACCGCTACATCTTAGGGGTTGAGAGCGCGTGGCTCGCCCGCGTCTCCTTGGTCGAAGGTGACGGCGTCCCCATCCTTGCTGCTCACCGCACCGACCTCGGGGAAGGTTCCTGAGTCTCCGTTGCTTGGGTCGTGCCGGCATCGAGGTGGAGATGGGAAGGGCGGGAGGAAAAGAAAGTGCTAGATGTGGGCCTTTCTTGATAAAGTTGGTATATTTAGAGAATATTCTTTCTTACGAGTTGATTACACGTCTGTTTGGCCACAGCTAAAATCTGCCCTTAAAACACATTTTTCTCAGCCCTTATAACGACTATGAGTGTCTGCGTGATAAGGGGTCTAGATTCTATAAAGAAATCCGTTGTTGGGATGGACAAAAACAATGCTCCGGGGTAAGGGTAGGCATTCGGTAGAAAACCGAAAATTCGGCTTCTACCATTCAGTTTATTTTTAATTTCGGTTAGTAAGCTAATAAAATAAAAAACCAAAATTAGCAAGGCAAAACTACTAACCGATATTTCGGTTCAGTTTTTGGTTTATTACCAAACACTACTTGCAGCGCAGCAGCGAGTGCTTCTCGTCTGAGTACTGAGCACCTCTTATAATCAGTTTTCTTGGCAATTCTCCTATAATTGACTCCCTCTCGAGCTTATCCCAGAATTGCCACTTCATTTTTTTACAATTCAATGTCCCTTAGTCTTATACTCCAACGCCATGCCCCCTTTAAGTATAGCAAGCAATTTGAGACTAAACAAATAGCAGAACACTCCACCCAGCCGCAAGAATGACACTCCACCCAGCCGCAAGAATGACTAGTTTTTGCGTTGGGCCTTGTAGTTAGTGAGGACCCATGCCAGGAAAAGTAGTCAGAACATGCAAAATCGCTAGTTAAGGAGTATTCTTTTTAAAGATCACTCTCATCTTGTAAGGTTGCGACAAGTGGAGCACTGCAAGCGCGTCACTCGTTGCAACTTGGGAGTTTTTCTTTTTCCATACATCCGTTTATTCAAAACGTTTATCTTTTAACTCGTGCGTCTAAATCGTGAACCGTTTTCAACATTGAATTTCTCGCGGCGAGATCTTCAAAACTAGATCCCATTTGATAGGTTTTGACGAACCTTTTTTCCCCACTAAAAATCAGACAAAAAATCTGAACCAGGAGCACTTTTTTCCTTTTCGAAAGAGGCACGGCCTTGCCTCTCGCGAAAGCACAACCGTGCCTTTCGCGGAAGCAAAACCGTACCTCTCGCGGAAGGAAATAAAATAGAAAACATATTTTTTTTGTTTTACGAGAGGCACGGCCCGCGAAAGCACAACTCGTGCCTCTCGCGAAAGGAAAAACAGAAAACGCACAACTGTGCCTCTCGTGAAAGTAAAACTATGCCTCTCAGATAAGGAAAAAAACAAAAAAAAACATGTTTTTCTATTTCACAGAGGCATAGCTGTGCCTCTCGTGGAAGGAAAAAAAACAAAAAACATATTTTTTTCCCGTTTCCGAGAGGCATGGTTGTGTCCCTCTTAAAAGCACAACCGTGAATCTCGCGAAAAACAAACACATTTTTTCGCGTAATTTTTTTGGTCCAAAAGCTAAGGAAATCGATGGAAAACCCAAAAGTCGAAAACCCCGTTTGAAAAGCCGAAAATGTGTGCAAAAAAATATAGAAAAACAAAGGAAGCACCCAGAGCGTGATATGTGGTGGCGGCTGAAAGCGCGTCACTTAGAAGGAGCGCTCGTCAATTAGTTGCTCTCCAGAACGTGGGACAAAGAGCACGCATTACATTGGGCCTTCGTATGATGTGGCTGGATGCGTGCACGCGTCCGCCAGCGTTTGGCGCTACGTGCGGGAGCGCGAGGGAGCCTCGTACAGGAACTCGTTGCACTTTAGTTTTGTGCCTCGGTTATCGGTTTAATACCAAACCGACCAATTTAAATATGGTTATTAAATATAAAACCCGAATTTAATTGTGGTAGTATAAAAAACAAAAATTCGGTTTATTTGGTTTTGGTATCGGTTCAACATTCGGTTGGTCGGTTTTATGCCCATCACTATACCTGGCCATGGGAAGCTTGGCCCGGCACGAAAAAGCCCGACCCGGCCCGGCCCGACGCTGCCCCGGGTCGGGCTCGGGCCTAAATTTTGAGCCCGAAAGCCGAGCCGGGCCGGGCCCGGGCCCGTCGTTTTTTCGTTTTCCTGAAGGTCGGGTCGGGCCGGACCGGAGCCTGACGGGTTTTTACGTGTTCGGGTCGGGCTCGGGCCCAAAAAACAGGCCCGATGGCCGGGCCAGGCCGGGCCCGGGCCTAGGTTTTTTGCGTCGGACTTGGTTAGGCCCCGCCCGAAGCCCGGCCCGTCCCGAGATATGGGCAGGTATACCCACCCCTACTCCGGGGCCCGATGGTGTCAAGTCTAATTCTACCAGGCCGTGTGGCCCACTATCTCCTCGGCTCCTCAAGCTTCACCTTCAGGGGCAACGCATATGTAGGGCTGCAAAAAAAGCTCGAGGCTCGTGAGCCGCTTGAGATTGACTCGTTTTTTGACTCGACTCGAGATCGACTCAAAAAGAAACGAGCTGAGTTTGAACACTTTATGTAGCTCGATCGAGAAATGAGCTGACCTTGAGCCAATGTTGGCTCGCTCGATTTTAGCTCGATAGCTCGACAAAATATCATTATGTTAAGTGATGTTGCCATATATTAAATGAAAATAAGATAATTTATTACCATATATGTTGTCCATAATTTTTCTCCATTTTATTTACCAATGAACATGGAAACTTAATTAAGTGCAGAGAAGATTTAGGCCTAATTATGGCACGTGGTCGACTATGTGTTAAATATCATATATTTTTGGCAAAGGTTCCCAGCATATTCACCTTAATTTTTTGGTTTTTCATCAATAGATTTATAATTTTTACCATCTCATTTAGCTTGAAACTAGCTCGAGATCGACTCAAGATCGTTACAAGCTGAGCACGAGTCATGTTCTACAGCTCGGTCATGAGCTTCACTTAGTTTGAACTCGCTCGAATTTTCATATGAGTTGAGCTGAGCCAATTCCAACTCGCTCGAGCTCGACTCGTTTACAGCCCTACGCGTATGTGAGACGCGCTGCGTCGAAATGACAGAGCTTCGCACAGGAGTGCCCCCTGCTGGGTCAGCTACTCTAGCAAGGCACAAACTTTGCTAATGCCTGCACGGGCACGGGTGTAGTGGCCAGAAACCATGAAGGACAGTTGCAAGTAGGACAATCCGCAAATATAACCGCTCGTCAAGAAGGCGATTCAAGTTCCAACCCAATTCCCGAGCGCCGCCATGGGTTCCCCTTCCCTTCTCTGGCTGCTCCGGTGGCGGAAGGGTGGGGGAACCCCAGATCTGTGCGTCTGGTGTGTATATAGGGTGTGGGTGTGCGTGGCTGGCGGCGGCGCTTTTGTGGGAGCAGCGGCGATGCTTGAGCCAGTAAGGTCTCCCCAATCTATGCTCCTTCTTGTCGGCGTTCTCGATGATGGCGGCGACGGATCTGCGGGTGCGGGCGTTGGTGTGGTGTTCTCCTGGTGCGGGCTTGTGTTGGAGGTGAACCCGGCATCGTGGAGATTGTGTTCCCCGACTTCGTCTTTCCCATGGTGAGTGCTACTTTGTGCTTACCATGGAGATGTTGGGGGTGGTGCAGCGGCCTGCTAGCGTTCGTCGATGGCTGGCTTCGCTGTATGTTCAAGAGTAATTGCGGGTCTCTGGTTCTATGTGCTCTCGCTAGTGTTTGTCCGACGTAAGTGGTGAAGCAGTACTGATTTGGCTCTTCTCCTGCGTGCTGGTCCTTTGGACTGAAGGTGGAGACTTCCCGTTGTCAACAATCCACACACACACAAGGGTTTTGCTGGCTCCCGAGGGAGCGGCGGCGCGCCCTCAACTCTCGTAGGTGACGATGCTGTATCGGTTACTCAAGGATCTGGTTGTAATTTTCTGCTTTTCTGGGTTGCGTTGTATTACTGCTTAATTTTAATATAGTATCGGGGTCCTTTCGCAGAAAAGAATGCCGCAAATATATGGTCATGTATGAGCCGTTCATACTGGAACTGACAGCGTGCCGAGAGCCTGGGATGCTATACGTGCGGTGGAGCGGGGGTTTTCCCCTTATTATCATTGAGATAGATTGTCAGGCAATCGTTACGGCGTGGAAACAAGAAAATGACCGCTCAGTTGGAGGACAATTGTGCAAGGAGATGCGGACCTATCTCCATAACTTTCAGGGTTTTGACCTGAGATGGACAGGACGAGAAGCAAATATTGTTGCTCACTTATGTGCTAAAGAAGCTATAGTTCTAGAGTCCGTCGCTCTATCTTTTTATGTAATCTCTGAATTTCTGATTGATGTTTTGCAATCAGATGGTGGTTAAAAGAAAACTACCGTAGCAAGGCATCGCACATAGCGAGCTGACTACTTTGGTAAAACGCATCATTATTATTTTTCTTTTTTTGCGGGGAGTAAAACGCAGCATTGTACATAAAATCGAGCAGTATGCTGCAGCAGCCTAAAAGAGCAGTATAACTAGCACGTGTTTTTTTGTCCATTTTTTTACTCAGTTATAAAATCAGGGAAAACACACACAAATAAGGTGCACCGCAACAACCCTGCTACTGTACGGGCCGGTTATGTAGTACTCCCACTGTATCAAAATACAAGAAAATTTGTCACACAATCAAGGTATCACAAAACATCTTATTTTTTCTCATTTTTCAAAAATTATGACAATGTAGATATTTGAAAATAGGAACAGTTTTTGAAGTATGAACATTTTTTCAAAAATGGGAATAAAATTTGAATTTCCAAACATTTTGTTGAAATTACCTTTTGAAATTTTTAATGTGAAATTTTATAAAGTTTTTGTAACTTTATTTTTTATATAAAACGGGAATAGAACTTAAAATTTTAGAACATTTTTCTGAAATTTAAATTCAAAATTTTCATTTAGAAATTTTGAACAATGTTTTTTAAACATTTTTTAAAAAAATCCCAGAAATATTTGAAATTTCAGGAAAAAAATCAAAATAAAGACGTAAAAGTAAACAGGAAAAAGTACAAAGGTAAAATAAAAGTAAAAATAAGAAGAAAAGAAAAATATTAAAGAAACAGAACAAACAAAAACAGTAAAACCCGGTTCAGGAACCTTCAAAAGGTTCCCAAAACGGCAAATCCTAAGCGCCCGTTACAGGGTTAACCGTACATGGCGCACACCCCCTCGTCCACGGTGGGCCGAGCCCACTTTCCTTTTTTTTCCAGAAAGATATTGCTGCCACAACAGTTGACTGTAAACGCAATAACGAACTCACCCACTTCACATTATTTGATCAGGTACACATTCTTCGCTCCTCAGACCCTTCCCTTGAGTTTTTCTTCGAAATTGGTCAATGTTTTGTCAATTTTATGAACTTTTTCTCAAATTTGTGAACTTTTTTAAATCGACAATTTTTTAATTTGAAGAACTTTTTCCAAAATTGATGAACTATTTTTAAAATTGATGAACCTTTTTCAATTTTTTTGATTTTTTTTTCAGATTCAATGAACTTTATGTCAAAATCGATGAACTTTTACTCAAAATTGATGATTTTTTTACGGATTCGATGAACTTTAAAAAAAATTGATAAACTTATTTCAAAATGTATGAACCTTTTTGCAATTTGGTGAACTTTTTTCAAATTTGTGAATTTTTTTCTCAAGATTTGTGAACTATTTTTCAAACCAATGAACCTTTTTCAAAATCGATAGACATTTTTCTCAAAATTGTGAACTTTTTTTCCAAATTGATTACTTTTTTCAAAACAAATGAAACTTTCTATATTTCATTAACTTTTTCTAAAATGTTTCAGAAAATTTAAAAATGAAAGCGCTACAGTAAATATTTACATGTGTAACAAATTGCGCGGCTACAAATGTACTTGAAATGTTTGCCCTGGAATCGATCAGTAGCGCCTTGTGGGTTAGGTGGGTTACCCATACTCGTTCGCCGTTGTCACTGCACGAGATTGATCCTCTTGAGACCCAATTTTGGGTTGTTTTTTTTCGCTTTTTTCGCGCTACCCATGACCCGAGCTGCACCGATTGAATTTTGCTAGGCCGGCCCAGTCACATCGCTTTCAGGCGCCGTACGAGGGAACCGGCACTGAGAGCGCTGGTTAGGAGCTCCCCCAAAACCGTGGACCTGTATCACGTCCTATCTACTGAAATGATCGACCCATCTCGCTCGGCCGCACCTCTTTTTTTAGGCCCGCTCGCTCGCCCCTCTGCCCTGTGCATTTTAGCGACATTTCAGACAGGGAATTCCTATATCTTGCAAATTGCCAGATGTAACTCCACCTCGCCTCTCATCCTAGTGGGCCAGCCAATTAAAGTAATTTTACAAAGTTTACTGGAGGAAAGGTTCATTGAAACTTTCATTGGTTTCTGGAAGGTATCACACAGCTTTTTACATAATTCTCTCTGTTTTTTAAAGTTTTTATTGTTTTGTTTTATTTGTCCTTTTTTATGTCTGTATTTTTTTTCATATACATGTTGACCTATTAAAAATATATATTTTACATTTTTATACACATGGAACATTTTTTGTGTAAGTTGAAAATTTTCAAATATATATTTGAATAATTTTGCTTTTCATGTTGAATATTTTTCGTACATGTTGAACACTTTTTAGAATGATACGAAACCTTTTTATAAAATTAGACGAACATTTTTACATTGTATACATTATTTTCAAATGTTTGAATATTTTTTGAATCGTACAAAGCATTCTTTAAACTTATGGGAACATTATATTTACATTGTATATATATTTTCTGAAAATTTCATAAAAATATTTTATAAAACACATGAACATTTTGAAAAATGCCAATCTCATTTTTCTGAATGGTAAAAACCATTTCTATAAAATTACGCAAACATTTCTTACGTGTATAAGCAGTTATTTAAATGACGCATTTTTTTTCAAAATGGTAACTATTTTTAAAATGATGTAAGCATTTATTAAAAAATGTCAACATTGTATAATGTACTGCAAACATTTTTTAAGTTGAGTTGTATATAAATATGTAAAATATATTTTATAATTTTCAAAATATAAATCTATATCTATACCTACCTTATATTAATAAAGGGTTACTGTATTGGGCGGTACTTCATTAAAATTACCCTTAAAGTTGTAGAATACTATCCATCAATGTCACCTGGTAGTGGTAAAGAAGCGCTTCACACAGCCGAGTCACCGTCTGGGTCCCATGTAGTAGGAATCTTCTAGCTCTGCACGCCGCGAGAAGATACAAAGCGCCTGTTTGAGCCGTTGGCAACCTGTAATCAAAATTTGTTTTAAATTTTTTGTTTTTCTTTTCCGTATTGTTTTTTTCACTTTTAAGAATTTGGGACTTCAATTTTTTTCATAAAATGCGAATTTTGAAATAAAATGTGTAATAGTTTATAAATGTTTCTGGATTCAAAAAATGTACGGGATTTTTAAGAAATGTTCAGACATTAAAAAAATGTTTGCAATTTCGGAAAAAAATGTTAATGATTTTTTAAAAAGTTCTTGTATAAAAAAATGTTAATTAAATTAAAAAAAAGTTTCCAAGTCAGAAAATGTCCTAAAAATTTAAAAATGCTTCGGGACTTACTAAATAGGTTATTAATTCATAAAATGTTCACTTTATAAAAAATGATCTTTAGTTTTAAAAAATGTTCATGAATTTCTAAAAAAATCCACGAATTTCCCTAAAAATGTTTGTCGGTTCTAGAAATCTTTGCTATTTTAGAAAAATGTTTTAAATAATCTTCTTAATTTTTTTAAATAGTATAAAAGTGTCATGAGTTCAAAAAATGTTCATGATGTTCGAAATCTGTAAAAATGTTCAAGATTTCAGATATGTTCACGAGTTTAAAAATGTTAATGATTTTCAAAAATTGATAACTATTTCATGAGAATGAGAGTTATAGTGTATCTCGATGATGCAGCAAAATGTAATCATGACCATTGAAGATTATGAATTTTTTTTCCCGTTGCAACGAACGTGCCATTGTGCTAGTATATGTAAAAAGGAAAATGTCTGAATGAACAAACATTTTTTGGACCACAAAAATCAACACATACGTAACAAAGCAGCACATAGTAGCTTCCCGGGCTAGCTCGGTCTCGCTACAGTTGAGACAATGTCGTGCCCAAACTTCACAACCAGTTGGGCTCCGCCTCTCTCCAGCTTGGGTGAATTTATTTATTTATTGCTAGAAAACTTCTGATGTATTCATTTTTAATCATGGTAGTACAATGAACATAAAAAAATTACGTCCAGATTCGTAGACCACCTAGCGACGACTATAAGCACTGAAGCGAGTTGAAGGCGCGCCGCCGTCATCGCCCCTCCCTCGCGCCGGAGCCAGGCAAAACTTGATGTAGTAGATAGTTGAGAAGTCGTTGTGCTGAGGCCCCATAGGTCCAGTGCATCAGAACAGCACCCGCCGCTGATGAAAAGTAGCGACGATGCAAGATGCACCACCGAAACGGAGGCTAGGTGGGGAGGACCTTGTTCCAATTGTCATGGAGCCGCTGCCGTCTCGCCTTCCTGAGCATAACACAAACCCTAACAAAACTTAAAGAACCATCTAAAAAAAACCTCCCGTCGGCAAGGGCCGGGATCCACCACGATACCATGGCCCTAAAGCCACAAAAGATGAGGCGGACCGCCGGCGACGCCGGTGGGAGGCAGAGAAACCCTAAATTTCTTGGGGAGGAGGACAGGAACGTCTCGTCCCACTGAACACACATCACCGGAAGGCCCGAAATAAATCCAGGAAAATGCGAGCACTGACGTGAAGTTTAAGACTTGAACTCTGGCGGACAAGGGATACCACTATTCTCTTAACCATCCAATCACGGATAGGTTCGCTCCAGCTTGGGTGAAGTAACCATGCATATGTGGTGCTTCTGCCCAAGAAAGGGGGCCTTCTTTCACGCACGTCTACATCTCGCTTCATGCGAGATGAACAAACCGCTCGCCTAAAAGGCAGCCTCTAGTGGGCCGCCCACTACATGTCTTTTCTTTTTTCCTGTTCTGTTTTTTTTACTATGTGCCTTTTGTTTTGCATTTTTATTTTTGTTACTTTAAAAAAAATCTGCATGTATTATAAAAAGTAAGGAGTGTTAAATTTGCTTCTACTTCAATCATGGTGCCAACTCTTGTAGCACTCCTTTTCCTTGATAGCCTTTTGGGCATCTTCAATCCATCACCATGTGTCTTTGTTACATTTTCTCACCCCAAGCACAAAAGAAAAATGTAAACATTTTTTTATTTCTTCGAGGCATTATGCTATTCATAGGGCGAAAACCAAAAGGAACATGGGGTTTTTATTCCCTAAAAAAGTGCGAGCACCCAGCCTTTACGAAAATATACAGAAGTAGCATAATTTTGATTTTTAAATAAGATCATTATTTTTTGTGAGTAATAAGATCCCATCTTGGTATTAAATCCATACAAATATGTTCATGCGATAGGTTTTTCTAAAGCAGGGTGCACTGCGCCCATGATGAACAGTAAAATTAAAATCAATAGCATTTAAAAAAAACTGAAATTTTTGTGGCTTCGATGATGACCAAGTGTTTTAGGAGCTTACAGAATTTTATGGCCAAATGACATCCGAGGACACTTTTGAGCACATTTTTGTTATTTTTTGTTTGGAGCTCCTCGGATGTCATTTGGGCACCTAAATTTGCAAGCACCTAATACATTTGGTCATAATCAAAACCAAAAGTTTCACCTTTTTTGATGTTTTCGGTATTTTTTACTGTTTATCATCGGTGCAATGTTTAGCCACAACTTTTCCATATGTTCAATTATTTCTACCGAGTGACTTGGCTCGATCAGGTCAGACCAAGAGGGCAGCCAAAATGTATGCGCACCGAGGGAGAGTTAACAAAACTGTGTGAGCCTTTGAAACTTTAAGTCATTCCACCCTCATAACATCCTCATTTGTTTTGGTGCCAAACAAGACTGCACTAAACCATCATGCATGAGGCCATGAACCACTTGCATTGGACTGGATACTTATATGCTCCCCATCACCTGCCTTCAAAACCACACTCTCTGAGACATAGTAGTGAACAACTTAAAACAAGTGGGATAGTGGAGCAAAACAAATTAAGAGGCCGAGAACCGAACCAGATCAGCATATGGTACTAGGATACCTTCAATGTTACTCGTCAGAAGTCCAGTATCTCGATTTCTTTAGATGCTTGACTGGTTGTAGTAAGCCTGGATATGGGCTCCATACGGTTTGCTCCATCGGAGGAAAGCCAACTACATATGCTATCATTATGGATGGCCTAACACATTGTCGGCAATACAGTCCAGATGAAGCTTGTTGAAGGGAGGCTGCACCAGAAATCTTTCAAACATATCCATGAGATACTTCACTGATTCTGGATTCTTTGGTTCTTGTTTCTGCTTACCGATTCTTGATCAAGTTCTAGAGGTTTTTCTTCTGTTGGAGAACTATGGGCTAGTTTCTTGTTTGTTGTTCCTTGTCTCCTGTGGAGTAAATTGCTCAAAGCCACCACATTTGTGGCAGGGATACTGCAAAACCACCACTTTTGCCGAAAATTTCAAAAAACCACCACTTCCTCGGCAAGTGAGTAACAAAAAGCACTAAACGTGCTGTGAGCCGCGACTAACTGAAAATATGACTTGTCGGGCCCACCTGTCGGAGCCACGTGGCAAAGGGGAAACGGAATGGCGGAAACGGCCGTTAGGTAGTTATAAGCCCTGGGCGCGCGCGCGTTAGGGCATTCCTCCCCAACCGCTCTCTTCTCTGCTCTGCTCCTTCCTTTCGCGCGCTGCCGCCGCCGCCGCCGCCGCTGCCGCTGCCGTTGCCGGGAGGGGAGACATGGTTTCTTGGTCTGAGCCTTCCGACTGTTCCGACTATTCCTCTGACGATGTGAGCCGGGTAAGTTTCTGGTCATGAGCATCGCATCTAGGGTTAGGGTTAGGGAGAAAGGGGAATTTCTTCCCGATAGCATGTGAATTCATTTTCCCTCTGGTTAGGTACCTGCCAAAATGGAGTCCACTGACTGGAGCGGCATTGCTTTGAATCATTCTGCACGTTGTGAGCATCGTGCCCCGTGTGAGAAGTTTGTTGCCTTTGAATGGACTGATAGCGGCAGGAGGTTCCTGGGGTGTGCAAAGACGGTGATTTTTTGCCAGTTCAATTAGTTCTTAAAGTGTTGAAGTGGTTTTGTGAAAATGTGAATTCATTACTGATAGAATCTGCTTGTTATATGTGAATCCACTGAACTGCTGAGTTGACTGATGCAATAAGTCTGAAATTAGGCTGTTTAAAGTATATATCTCTGGCCATAAATCTTGATACAAAATAAGTTCAAAATGCATGAGTAGGGAGTGAAATAGTTCTATACAAAATAAGTCTGAAATTAGGCAGTTTCCAATTTGTGGCCATTGTTTTTTGAAATCATTTTAGCTCTATATTTTCTGTTAGTAGGCAGTTTAGGTACTGCTTTTATCAGTAATGTTTTTAGAAATTGGTTTAATTATATTTCCTTTCTTCACACATTCATAGGATGTACCAAAGTGCAACTTTGTGGACTGGATTGACCCTGAGTGGCCAGTCCAATTGAAGCAAGCTTTAAATACCATCTGGACTATGTATGAGGAGGAGACAACCAATAGGTTGAGGCAGAATGTAGTTAATGCTGAAGAAGTAGTGAAGGTAATGGAAGAGAAGAGGAAGATGGAAAATGACCTCAGGTTTTTTAAAGTTGACTTTGCCAAAATGGTGGCTGACAAGGAGGATGCAATTACCCAGTTAGGCAATGCAAGGTTGGTTATTAGTGACCTGCAGGAACAGATTGAGAAAAAGAACTTGACTGACAAGTCAGACACTAACATTCATCAAGTGCTGAGGCTCAAAGCAGAGAAAGAGAGAGATCAAGAGAAGGAAGAGAAGGTGAAGCTTGTGCAGGAGATGGACAAGATCAAGCAGGAGAAGTCCATGTTGTTGGAGGAGAAGGAGAAGTGGAAGCAAGAGAAAAGGCACCTGGAGTACACTATAGGTGATCTGTTCAATGAGAAGGAGGCCACCAAGGGGAAGATCAGGAAGATCAAAGAGATAGTTGATGAATGATTCAATGTTATTGTAGTTGTATCTGCTAGAGTACTCTATCTGCTATGTGTGTTACTAAAAGTGCAAGACATTTGTACTGATTTGTGTTGCTGGATAATGCTATTAATTTGTGTTGCTGGATTAATTTGTGATGCTGGATTAATTTGTGTTGCTGGATAATGCTATTTCTGCCACATTTTTGTTGAACCTGTTCATGTAGATGTACTCCAGGGAGTAGGTGGTAGGTGGTTTTGGTTGTTTCTGTTTAGGCAGTAGGTGTTTTGGTTGTTTCTGTCTATGGAGTAGGTAGTTTAGGTTGTCGTCGAGGCTCGATGACCCCTGTTCTATGTTAAGGTAGTTTAGGTTGTCGTCGAGGCTCGATGACCCCTATGCTATGTTAAGGTAGTTTAGGTTGTCGTCGAGGCTCGATGACCCCTATTCTATGTTAATGTAGTTTAGGTTGTCGTCGAGGCTCGATGGCCCCTATTCTATGTTAATGTAGTTTAGGTTGTCGTCGAGGCTCGATGACCCAAAACATTTTGGCTTGACCAAAAACCCACAATAATTCTAGTATAATAACAGCATTTAGGCTGCACTCAAAACCCACAATAATTCTAGTATAATAACAGCATTTAGGCTGCACTCAAAACCCACAATAATTCTACTAGAATAACAACATTTAGGCTGCAATCAAAAACCCACAATAATTCTGCTAGAATAACAATAATTCTACTAGAATAACAGCATTTAGGTTCACACATAACTCCACAACAGCATGAAGGCTTGATCACACATAACATAGGTTCACAGGACTAAAATTACCACATAGGTTCAGAGGACTCAAATTAAACAGGTCCACATGACCTCAATTCAAACACAGGTTCAAAGGACTCAAATCATCAGACATCCAAGGTTGTCAGGACAGATACAAGGGTTCTAGCCCCAAAAGTTGCAAACACTTGCAGATATCAAAGATCACACATTTCCACTTGCTGTGAAGTAGCTCTTGAGTCTTGCATATTTCTGAGGTTTCTTCCTGGAACCTGTTGCAGCATTAGATGCTCCACCAACTCTTCCACCTCTCACCGACCTCTGTTTTTTAGCAGCAGCCGCAACAGTTGATGTAGATGTAGAAGTACCAGCAGTAGAAGAAGTCCCTTCTCCACATGGAGGCCTAGATGCTGGCCTTGGTGCTGAGAAAGCAGCCCTGGGTGCCCTACTAGCAGCTCTTGGTGCCCTAGGAGCAGCTCTTGGTGCCATAGGAGCAGCAGTAGCATCAGGTGGAGTGTAGGATTGTGCCTTTTGCCTTCTCTTTTCCTGCAGTTTTTAAAACAAACAACAATTACAATATAAATAAGCTAAATCAGATACAATCATTAAGAAATATGTACCATGCCTCTATTTTTCCTCAGTTGGAGATCAGGCCTCAAAGGTTGACCACAATTAGTAAACATGTGGCCCATTAACCTACAGTTGCCACATCTGATTGTAGCCATCCTAGAGGTGTCTTTTGGTTTAGGAACTTCAAACCTTCCCTTCTTCCTCTTTTCTTCCTTTCTTCCACTCTGGTCCTCTTTGTGGAATACAGGAGGCTCAATATCAGGTTTTCCTGACTTGACCCAAGCATCTTCTCCAGGAACTGGATACACTATTGGTTTGTATGCCTCCAAATACATTGCTTTCCTCAAGAAAGGACTTACAAAATCCTCAGGTTGCATCTTGGCCTTGTAAATTGCACTTCAACCATGGTTGCATGGCAACCCTGACATGTCCCACTTCCTGCATCCACAAGTGTGCTCCTCAAGGTTCACAGCATAGGTCTTTGGCCCACTGCTTACTTGCCACAGGTTAGGCCCTGCCCTAATTGCTTTGCAATCTCTTTGATATTTCTTGCTCATCTCCAGCTGCTCTGCATATGTTGGAGCTATTTCCCATCTAGAAGTTGCTGCACTTTCTCTTTTTCCATCAAACCTGACTAGCAACTTGTCTTTGATTCCATTAATCATTGTCACTATTGGTTTGTTTCTAACATCCAAGATATATTTATTGAAGACCTCACTTATGTTATTGACCACCAGTTCTGTTTTGCAATTTGTGTCCATTTCATGCCTAGCCCATGTGTGTACTGGAATACCAGATAACCACCTCCATGCATCCTCACACTCATTCTTCAAATTGGCCATGGCTACATCAAAACCATGCTTTGTGTAAGAATAGCTAGCACTGTCCATGCATTTTTTCAGATCTTCACCTCTAAATCCAGCTCTTTGAAAATTTGCATAAATGTGCCTTAAACAAAATCTTTGTGGGCAGTTTGGAAATACAGCATTGACAGCATTTAGCAGGCCCTGGTTTCAAAAGAAAGTAACTAAGTTTCAAACAATCACTAACTAATAAACAAATTGAGCATACTTAAGGCACAAAAGAAAGTAACTAGGTGACAATTAGAGCATACTTAAGGCACAAAAGAGAAAATAGATCACTGACCTTCTGCCTATCTGACATGATGGTGTATTTGCCAAACTTTCCCTCTTCTGTGCCTCCCAGAGCATACTTAAGTTGGGTGAGAAACCAGCTCCAACTGGGTGTGTCCTCCACTCCTACAATTCCAAAAGCAATGGGATACATGTTGTTGTTGGCATCCCTACCAGTAGCTGCTAGGATTTGTCTCCAGTTGTAAGCTTTATGAAACAGCCATCCAATCCAATGAAAGGTCTACATCCATTTAGAAAACCCTCCTTAGGTGCATTGAGACAAAAGAAAAGACCATGGAATCTGGGACCTGGATGTGGGTTTTCATTTGTGCTTTTTGGAGTGACAATTGTGACAATGCATCTAGATCCTGGATTGCATATTTTAACTGTTTCAATGTAATCAGTCAACCTATGGTACTGCTTCTTATGATCTCCTAGGACAATTTCCTTTGCTGCCTTTTTAGCTCTCCATGCCATCATCTTTGGAACTTCAATTCCAAATTTCCTCTTTGCCTTGTCTACCAATGCTGGCACAGTTGTGTTTGGGTCTGATCTAATTGTCTCTAAGATAGTGCTTCCTAGCCACTTTGAGCTCACTTTACTATGTTTGTCACTAGTTGGGCAAGTATGTTCTGCTCTAAACTTCTTTACACAGAATGTTTGCTCATTCTTGATCTGAGAAGCAACAATATAAAAAGGACATCCTTTGTCCTTGTGGTCACACCAAGCAATGACCCTGTCTTTGCAGTTCCTGTGATATCTGAAAGACCTCAGCTGCTTGATGTGAAAGTTAAGTAGAGCACTCCTAAATTGGTACACATCTTTGAAACATAGCTTCAAACAAAATTGCTGCTCTGGATTCAGTCTGCTTTCATCATACCATTTTCTTGGCTTTGCCTTCTCTGCTCTTGTTTTCCTTCCTGAGGGAATAATAAAAGACATAGGCTCATTGCCATCATCATCCTCTGAGTCCAAAAAACCAACATTTTCATCCTCATCACCTGAGGGAAACCAATCAGGCTCAATTGGATCATTGGCTGATGAGTGTGTTCTTGTTGTTGGCCCCACTCTCTTTCCAATCCTAAGCACAGGTTGCTGCAGTACTCCATCTTCAGTGAAATGTTCTTCTTCAGCTACATTTGCAGCTTCTTCAGTGTGCTCTTCCTCTTCCTGCTCCTCAGGAACATCATAAATGTCCTCTGGTTCTGTGTCACCCTCAAAGTGCAGTGCTGCCTTCTTCATATCTGCTACAGTTCTTTGCAGGTCAGCACTATCTTCATTAGAGCTATTTTCCTCCTCACTTTCTGAATCAAGATCCATGTCTGCATAATTGGCACTATCTTCTATCTGAGAGTTATGGTATTCATCATAAGCTTCTGTCTGGGGAGGTGGCATAGTTTGGATGGGCTGGTAATTTACACTCTGCTGTGTGCCAAAGAACAAAAACTCATCTGTGCCTCGGCCTGAACTTGAACCAACATAATCACCAAATTCCTTATGGGCCACACCATCTTCACTGACTGCAAACACTATATCAGGATCATTGCTATATTCTTCATCAGATATCTGAAGTAGTTCTGCTGCCTTTCTCTTTCCCTTCTTTGCTGGAGACACAACAATTGCCTGCTGCCTCTTGCCCTTAGTAACTGACAATGCGATCCTCCTGATGTCCTGGTTTTGCCTAAGCACTTCATCCACCTTCATCTGACTGTCAAGCAGTTTGAAACCATCCAATCCTATTCCACCACAGCTCATGTAATAGAGGCAGTCTGAAAAACTATACCCATTGTCAAGCATCACATACATAAGATTGTAATATCTTATGTCTTTCTTAAAGAACTTTGTCCTGATGTATTTAATCCCTTCAAAATCAATATGCACGTCCCACTGCTCATAGCTCGACCTACAATACCAATTAAAATGTACAAGTTACTATAACATAAATTTGAACAACACATTGTACTACTGGAATGTAAGCCTAACAGTGTGATTACCTAAATTTGTACAACACAATCCTAACAATGTAAATATGCACAAAATTTGGAGAACAAAATAATTGTAGGTTCTAATCTGTACTCAAACCCTAGATTGACCTAAACCTGAAGAACGAAAAACACCTCATAAAACGAAAGCAGAAGGAGAAGGAGATAGAGGTCGTACGTGTCGTCGCCGGCGTTAGTAGGGACGACTGCTACAGCCGACGGCGTCTGCGCCGCAGCGGTAGCCTTGCCTGCACGGCAAGAAGATGGCGGCTCATCCTCATCGGGTTGGTCTCCCGCGCCTTCAGCTTGAATGGATCTGGATCCAAATGGAGCAGCAGGCGGCGCCGCCGCCCCTGCAGCCGCCCCCGCCCCCGCAGTCACCGCCGTCCCCGCAGCCGCCGCACCCGCCCTCTGCCCGCGCCACGGTGATAGCGGGCTGCCCTCTGAGGAGGACGACTCATAGTCGACCCCAAGCAGGTCCCGCCCGCGACTCCGTCCGGATCTGGAGCCGCTGTCGTCACCACCCTCGACATCGCCGGAGGGAGTACTTGCCATGGTTGCGGAACAGAGAAGAGAGGGAGGGGAATGAGAGCACCAGGGCCGGCGCCCAGGGCTTAACTAGCGGTCTCCAAACGGCCGTTTCCGCCATTTTGTTTCCCCTTTGCCACGTGGCTCCGACAGGTGGGCCCGACAAGTCAGATTTTCAGTTAGTCGCGGCTCACAGCACGTTTAGTGCTTTTTGTTACTCACTTGCCGAGGAAGTGGTGGTTTTTTGAAATTTTCGGCAAAAGTGGTGGTTTTGCAGTATCCATGCCACAAATGTGGTGGCTTTCAGCAATTTACTCTCTCCTGTGAACTGGAGAGCGGGAGTATTTAACCAAAAACTACCACAATTCACGGAACCGTGACGAAAAACTACCACTTTACGATTTTGTCCCGAAAACTACCACTTTCTCGCTAATCTGTGACTAAAAACTACCATGTGGGGAAAGTGCTCGATTCGCCTCTTCTAAACGCATTTCTGACAGGATGGGCCCACCTGTCAGCATCAATCTTCTTCTTCTTCCTCCTCCTCCTCTCTCCGGCATTTCCTCGAACACCTCGCGTGCATTCCGGTGACCCTCTCGCCCGCACTTCGCCGCGTCCACGACCACCTCGTGCAGCTCCCCGTCACCATCGTCAGCGCCCACTGCTTCCCCTCTACTCCGTGGCCGCGCGCCGGAGCTCGTGCTCCGAGCCGCACCCGCACGCGCGCGCCCGCGGCGCTCGTGGCCGCCCCTCGCCATGCGCACCGTGGTCGCCGTCCCCGTACCACGCTCGCTCGCCAACACCTCCCCGCACACACCTGCTACGCCCGCGGCCGCGCCCCCGCCTCCGGCCGCCCGGGCTCCTTGCACCTGCCGCCGCCGCCCTTCACCGTTGGAGTCGCTCGCCGCGGGTCACCGCTGGAGCCGCCCGCCCCTCCACCTCCTCCTCTGCGACGCGCTGCTCTGCCTCACGGTGACGCAATCTCTTGCGCAGTCGCTCGCCCCGGCCAGCAACGCCCCGCACAAGTCGTCCAACGCGATGCCGGCCCCCACCTAGGTGCGCGCACTCGTCAGAGGGGGTGTTGCCATCGGTGGAGCGCGCCAGGCAGGCCCACACGAATGCGCATGCCACCGTGAGCGCTGAGCAGTGAGCGCCCGCGTCCTTGGCGTCGGCGGCCACGCGCTGCTTCAGCTTGTCGATGCAGCCGCGGGTCAGCGTGAACGACCGGATGACCAGCTTGGGCGGCGGCACCGCAGGCGCCGGTGGCGTAGGAGGAGGCCCGTCGGCCGCCAGCTGCCGCATTTCGTCGAGCGTCCTGGCGGCAAGCCCTCGGGGGTCCGCGATGACAGCACGGTCCAGGAACGGCGGGGGCAGCAGCGCGGCGCTGGCGGCCACGCGGCAGTGGCCGGCCCCAGGAGCTTGGTGGGCACGACGACGGCGAGGTGGGAGCGACGACGGCGAGGTGGGAGCGGGCGCGCGCGTGCGGGTGCGGCTCCGGCGCGAAGGATGGCCAGGGTGGCACCTGGTTCGCGGGCCCAAGCGGTCAGATTTGTGCTTAGCACGGGCCAAGCGAGCGATTTCGCGACTTGGTAGTTTTTTGCCATGGATTAGGAAAAAAGTGGTAGTTTTTCGCACAAAATCGTAAAGTGGTAGTTTTTCGTCACGTTTCCGTGAATTGTGGTAGTTTTTGGTTAAATACTCGGAGAGCGGGGCTACTTTTACTCTTACATAGCCCGGGAATTAACAACCTTTCTGATGATCCTAATATCTGACGAACTACAAGGACAATTCTGTGGAGTTCACATACCAGTACTTGACTGAACTCCAAACTTAAACTTATATTATTTATTTCCGTATAAATTACTACACTGTAATTTGAAGCGTTTACAGTTTAAGCGCCACAAATAAAGTAAGTAAAGAACCATAGGTGAGGTACATGGAAGACTAGAAAGCCGAGCCTGCACCCTACAAAAGTGAAGAACCAAACAAGATTGGGTTACATGACATATGGTGACCATGGACACCGCAACTTGTGTCTGACCAGTCACCAGCAGCCATGTTCCATCTTGATTTCAGCTTCACGTTAGTCTCATCAGAATAATACATTCAGGATTACGATGGATTCGCCTTAATTTTTGTTGGTTTCTAGGCATCCAGATTAGACGGTTCCCTAGTGTTTCTTTATGCAAAACATTGAAGCATAGTTCAAAATTCTGGCTATCACCAGTCTAACCTCGAAAACAAATCATGGTTATCTCAGCAGCAGCAAGAGAGGAAATTTATGCTAAATGGCAGTGGCTTCAGATGACGTTTGCTATGATCTTTGGATGTGTCAGTCAGAAAAAAAGGCCTAAAGTTAAAGATAAGTATCCTAGGCAGATATTGCTTTATTCACTTTCAGAAAAGAGTTAACCTGAGCTTTCTTTCATGTCAATTGTCAAGCATTGACATGATTATACTATTCAGACTTCTGATTTGCCATCATTCACAGCCACTGCCAAAGGCTTGCAAGAAATTAGGCTTTAGGTGTTGAAATGGAAGGAAAAGCATCGTCAGTGCATTGCTTGCCACCCATATGGTGAAGACGTGCCCTGGTTTGTCGACAAGTTAGATACTAGAGACAGAACAGTGATGTATTACCCAACGAGGAGACTCAATAATGCATACAGCATACATACTAGAGAGAGCAGATGAGATCATGAGAATGAGATTGTTTATCAAGTGTCAGCCTCAATGTTTCTGAACTGTCCATCTGTTCGGTACTAGTGCCATTGACTTCTGGTGGAAAGGGAAGCACGGCGTTGCCTGAGGCTTAAGGCAAGAACATGTCATTGCCATATATGGAAATGCAAGTAGTAGCAGTAGACTGTACTAATCACTGCCATCAGTCGAGTAGACTTACGCATTGCACAGTAATCTAACAAATTGCAGTGAGGAACACTGAACCTGGTCATGGCTGTCAAACAGTTCAGCAAATTTGTCTTGAACCTACTCTGAGATTCCAGCAGCCACGATGCGAAATGTGGCATGGATTTTCTGTGGCATTATACTACTTTGATATGATGGGTGCCTAAGATCGATTTCATATGCTATTCTTCCAACGGAAGACTAGGAAAGAGAACATAGTTGTTTACTCTGCAATCATTTAAACTTATTAAACAGATTGATGCCTTCAATCTCTGACAGCATGGGCACTAGAGTAGTCACAATAATGCTCAAGTCTGTCATTTCTCTGGGAGGTGCTTCAAGTTTTATAATAAAAGAAACAAATGTTCTTTAGTTTCATCACCCCCTTACCATTCTAGTGTTCAGCAACTCCTGAATAATTGCGAACCTCCTATACGCAGAAGATATCTCGATCTTTCACTCCGTTCTGCACTGTCATGGGAAAATATACTTCGAAGTAGACACTGTGTCAGCAGGACGGTGCAACATATTATCTGGACGGTTAACTGAAAATTATCATAAACATAACTTTTCAGAGAAATGGTGATGTGTGGAACGGTCAATGCTCTGATCAAGCTTCATTTGATTGGACTCCAACCAATAAAACTGTTATTATATTATCCTGCATAAGAATGGAAGGAGGCTTAGGTGATCTCATCAATTTTTCCGAAAAGGAGGGGGAAAAACCCAGCGTATGCATCGATCATGAAACAGGTTTTCGCCTCCTCTATATAGATAAAGGCACAAACAGCCAAACCGATACAAAATGATGAGAAAACTCTCATACAAACAGGTCGAAAGAAAATAAAACAACACCGGGCGAGTGGCACAAGTGCCACTAACCCAACACCAAGCATAAAAACAGGAGTGGCCACCCCTAACAAACTACATCCATGACTACTCAAGAGGAACGGAGCCATGCCACCATGAGAAAGTACCGGACACCGAGCCATCTTTCAAAAGGGCTGACTCGCCGTTGAGATAGCCCGCTCGCGCTGGGCTGTCGAGTGTCACTCCTGCCAAGAGATAGCAAGGACCGATAACGGAATCCACAGGCTTTGGTGATCGATCATGACATTGTCGATCCGGTGACATTGTCGATCCGGTGAATAATGATGCAGAACCAAACCAATAAAATTTACTAGTATATTATTTTGTTCATAGGATTGGAAAGGAGGCTTCGGTGATCGATCATGACATTGATGTTCTTTAGTTTACAAACAGTATCTTAGATTTATTGTACTTGTAGTACAATGCTATGTTGTCGATCCTGCGCATACCGATGCATATCACGGCCTATAAAATTTACTAGTATACTGTTTTGTTCATTCATAGGATTGGAAAGGAGGCTTAGGTGATCTGTCATGACTTTGACGTTCTTTAGTTTACAAAGAGTATCTTAGATTTATTGTACTTTTTTTTAACAATGATTTATTGTATTCCGGTGAATAACGATGCATGCATTGATCTAGCAAGAAGCTTCTTAATGAGCTTGGCCTAAATTATATTACAAAATAAGTTGCAATCCAGCTGCCACAGTTAGGTAAATAAATCTACGCATGCTTTGCGTCAAACCAATCTGAGATCTGCCTGGTTAGCTTTCACCTTTTAAGGAGTCATTGCATCTTAGATATAATATTGAGTACCACCTAGCCATTCTCTAGATAGTTAAGAGGAAAGTATACTAAAGAAATATTTGTGTCATCTTTCCGAAGTGAGATAGGGTACAAACCAGGATCAGTTTGTTTATTAAGCTATCCCGCAAAAAAAAAGTTTGTTTATTAAGCTGCCATGTTATGCTAAATTTATCTTACAGGAAAAAGGGTTGTTTGATTTTGCTTCGGTAGGCCGGTGAGGCTGAATGAAAGGAACACCAGTTGGTGACTTGGTGGTTGCTGACATCCAGGCCACTAGCCAGCATATTTTCTGAATCTTGATTTGATCCATACTAGGATGTCCATGATGGTTCCTTCACAAAAGTGATGGTCATGCTGATGATTATTTGTCTTACAAAATATTTACAATTCATATGATTAACTGAGAAATATTAGAGTATTCTATTCTTTTTGTGACATTTTGATGCAGAAGAAGTTCCTGATGTCAAATCCACTAGACCTAATTTGAGCAGACTTCCTTCTACATTATCAAACAACGAGGGAAAAGGCAAAACCTATCATTTTATACTGAAGTTATGTGGTTACTTTACAGCTGATGCCATGAACCAGCCCATGCTTGTAAAGACCCTTGCTTTATTGGTTTCAAAACTATTATCAGAAAGTTCAGACAAGTCACATCCAAATAAATCACCATATCTTCTTCTTGTAGAGGTTGCAGCCGAGAAAACAAGTTATTTCTGCTTCCTTTGCCGTGAAAAGAATACTTAAGCGTAGTTTCTGATTTGCAGTCCTTCTCAGAGATATTTTCGTCAGGCTGCTATGTTCGTGCTTACTGAAAGCTCGCCAATTACCGCTGCACATATGATCTTATCGGACCAAAAGGTCGAAAAGACAGGCGACAAAATACTAATAATGTCCTCTTCTCAGTTTCTAGGACAAATTTCCAGTATAGAAAATGTCATAGTGAGTTGAGAGGTCAATCATCATCAGGCAAACTTAAATCTACAAATTCAATAGTTTCTCAGCCTTGTAATCATAGTAAACGTTATCATAGTATAGTTGAGAGTACTAGAAAACTGAAACTGTCGAATATTGCACTGCTACTTTCTTAATTTCCTGGGCTAACCTTCAATATGATAATGTGACAGGAATCAGTTCATTGGGAAAACTGAGCATAGAACTTGGTGTGATCAACATGCCCATAATTATGCATGATTGCATCTCTTCCCCGACGACAACAGGACAATATTAACTTGGCATCCATAGTACACCAAGATCCAGGAACCTTTCTTGGCAAAATTTCTGTCCGTGTGAAGAAAACTGTGCACAGCGTGCATTTTCACGGCACAATGCAACGCATGTGGATCTTAATGAGGGGAACCAAAATAGAAGCATACTGGACTATATGCGAATCCTGGAAAACTAGCTCTGCATCAGTGCAGCTTTGGAGTCTAGCACTTCGCTCTGATAACTACTTGTTCAACATCAAAATGCCAGCACATGCTGATAAAACGTTTGCCAGAAAAATAGAGTAGCTGGTACAATAATGGAATGGTATATCTATTCATGCATCCAGGCCATGATATTTCTAGCAGGTAAGTGTATATCCTACTATCCCCTGGTTAGGCGCCTCGTGGAGATCACGTAGGCACACATCTACTATCAGTAGGGCAGATATCTATATCTACAATTATGGTTATGATTTGACAAACGGTACACCCCACACACTGAGATAGTAACAACAGGAAGTTAGGTAAAAATTGGAAGAATGCAAGGAGCATTGAATGGCCTATTAATCTCTTGGCTATTTCTGACAATTGTGTGTGCGCCTTCCCTTTTCCCGGGAAGAAAATTCAGCCCTTACTTACATCACAATGGAAACATCTAGCTTTGCTTTAATCGGGGCGAGGAGGTCGTGGGGGAGGGCTAGACCCGGCCGGATCTGACCGCGGAGGCTCGCTCGTGGGCTTGCAGATGTGTGGTGTGTGCAATTTGAGTGTTACTTTTCATGGCACAATGCAACGCATGTGGATCTTAATGAGAGGAACCATAATAGAAGCATACTGGACTATATATGAATCCTGGAAACTGGTTCTGCATCAGTGGAGCTTGGAGTCTTGCACTTCATTCTGATAAGCACTTATTCAGCATCAAAATGCCAAGCACGTGCTGATAAAACGTTTGCCAGAAAAATAGAGTAGGTGATACAATAATGGAATGGTTTATCTATCCAGGCCATGATATTTCTATAGCATGTAAGTGTACATCCTCCCCTAAAAAAAGTGTATGATGATTATGGTTGGACAAACGGTACACACAGTGAGATAGTAACGGCAGGAAGTTAGGTAAAAATTGGAAGAATGCGAGGAGCATTGAATGACCCATTTCTCTCTTGGCTATGTGTATCTTTCCTTTCTCGGGAAGAAAATTCAGCCCTTCCTCCTTACATCACAATGGAAACATCTAGCTTTGCTTTGATCAAATGTTAAATAGCAGTGGTAGTACACTTGATAACTTTTCGAATACAGGATGACATCGGCACGACTCCAACGTGCAACTTTGAGTGTTACTTTTTATAAGGAGATCTTATTAAAAGTTATTTAATATGTGAGTTACATTGTGAGAATACTTTCCATGGAGAAACAAATAAGTTTACATCCACATGAGCAATATAAACATTTTTAGTACATATCCGGTCAAAATTAGAGAAGTGTGATTGCAACTAGTAGGTTCTAGCTCTCTAAAATTTCCTGAACAGAGAAATGCATAATTGAAATTGCCACGTTCTTTGTTAGATTGCAAAACATTTGAAATCTTCTTAGATGTCAAGCATGCAAATTTTGGCGAAAGTGCATGAGAACAAAGTTGGCATATCTGTCACTGTCATGTCCAATGACCTAATTGTTACCAAAAAAAGATAGTTTGTTACTGTAGTTCTTTTCATGTCAGTGCAAGCTAGCATCACTCACTTTTTTCAAGTCCATAGAAATATAGTTTAACTAAAGAGCTCGGTTAAAAAAGAGTACTACCAAATAAAAGCACCATTGCACGTGTGATGGAGTAGCCTGTCAAAGTGCTCTCTTATTTATATGCATATTGTTTAGGGTTGATCTTTCAACCAAGTTGAACATTCTTAGGAGGGATGAAGCAAGGGGCTATACTGCACACCAACCTATTTAACCTTTGGTATGCAGATGGTAGTGCAGGCAGTTAGCCTTTTTATAATAAATTTTATTTTAAGTACTAAAAGCTTTTATCATAAAAGGCCAACATGCTTACACAAATCCTAAAATGTGTCGGTTGATGGATGGGCAGTTAGCTCACACTAAAGTGCAGGTGCAAGATCCACAGCTTGACACCACATGCATGGCCCAGAAACCATCATGTGTACAGTAGATGTTACTCTCCATTGTCAGCATCAGAGAGAAAGTAAAGCACTTGCGCTAAACAAGTTTATTTACCAGTTAAGCACATTCATATTTGATCTAGCACAAAGTACCAGATTAGCCCATCAGAACCGCTTGCCCTGACCTTGTTTTTCAAGCTAGGTAGAAAGGTACCTATCTCTCCGTGTTATCTGAAGATAATGAATTCATCTACAAGACAAATATTCTTCAGATAACTCCACACCGGAGACAGAGCAAGAGCTTGTAGCTTTGTTAATGTTTCTCCAGAGACAATCATGCATGCTGGGACAAAGATAAGGTCAACCTTTTGATCTACGCCAGAAGCAAACTTCAGTTTTCAATGCTCCTCAGAGCCTGATTTCTTAATGGAAGATCCCGTGGACATGAACAGGATGCAGGTTTCAAGGAGCTTATGCACACTGTTTCTTATTAACTGCAAGTACTGGATGTTTTAAATTAAAATAATACATGTGCACATGCTGAGGTGAAGTGGTTGTGGTTTGTGACTGATCAAGCAGTTGATTGTAGGTTCAGAATAATATTACAATCATACTAGTCCCCCTTTTATATTTGTTGAGTTCTGGATGGTGGGGTCACATGGTCGTAACTCACACTGTGCTGTAATGTAATACTCCCTTCAATGATCTATTATATTTCTTTACGGACGAGTATGTAAAAATATTTAGCGCCCGGGTTTTGTTGCAGTTACAGAACAGCTGTTGGCCTGCTGCTTCCATAAATTAATTACAGTTCACAGTTACGGATGTAAACTATGAGAACTGAGCGCTAGCTCAGTGGCAGGAGTTCAGGTTGTTGAACCCGTCCACCGGGGTGTTATCGGCGTTTATTCGTGGAGAGGCCTCACTTCTCCCTAACAGCGGACAGTTAAGGAACCATGTTTTCCCTTTATGATGCATATAAATTGGCTTTGTCCCTTGGTCAAGTGTCAATCAATCTTACGTATTAGAAATAAGCTTTTCTACAGATAAGAAAAGAAAAGCAATAACTTATGAGATTGAAAAAAAAGGTGAAAAAGGTTACTGCTGAAAGCTACAGTTTCACAATGATTAGCATTTGTTGAAAAGCTTCATACTAGTTTGCAGTGGTTTCCGTTGTGTTCTCACTTCTCAGGCAGTTATATACTGGAGTACATATTTAGCCAGAGCTGAGTAGTATTTCCTGCACCTGCATACAAGAGGAAAAAGATACAAACGTACATGGACATTCTCCCAAAATTTGCTGCCTTTCTACCTTAAATCCAGTATAAAAAGATCAACTTAACAGAAAAAATGAAAACCTAGAAAAATACTCCCTCCGTTCCGAATTACTTGTCTTGGATTTGTCTAGATACAGATGTATCTAGACTCATTTTAGTGCTAGATACATCCATATCTAGACAAATCTAAGACAAGTAATTCGGAACGGAGGGAGTAATTCTTAATTGATTAGAGGAAGCTGCTTGGCTCCTTCCTTCGGCCAGACGGACAGCTAGAGCTGGACTGGCACTCACTCTGGCCTTCCAGCGCCAGAGCCAGTGAATACGTAGTATAAATGAGACCCACCCAGAGCACATGTCAATAATCGTTCAGGCAAAATCAATTCCATGTTTTCGTCTTGGTAACTTGTTTTCCCGTGGTGGTAGTCAAACTCAAGAACATTTGACCAACACAAGTCCTAAGAACGAATCGCATTTGCAATCTAATTAGAGGGAGCAACAGTCAGGCTCTACCGTCAAGAGGAGAGGACAGGAGAGGACAGGATAGGATTTAGGACTAGCATATCTTTTCCGGCAAATTTGACAAACTTGACCTATAGACGGAATCAAATCACAGAATAACCTATCCGTGAAACTATTTCACGCGGCTGACCTTTTTGTGTGACGCCCGACACGAAGGCGCCACACTACACTGTGCAACGCCTCGCAGATAGGCGCTACACCGCCAGTGTCGCACACGTGTGATCAGAAAATTACTAAGTCGTGTGCAGCGCCTGAGAGCTAGGCGCCACACTATACAGTGTAGCGCCTAGCTCCTAGGCGTTGCACTAGTGCAGCGCCTGAGAGCTAGGCGCCACGGGTCAGCCGCGTGAAATAGTTTCAGGGATAGTTCATTATGTGATTTAATTTCGTTTATAGATTAAATTTGTCAAATTTGCCATTTTTCCCCTTGATCCCGTCGATAATCTTCCATTGTGGCAGGAAATTGGTTTAGTAGTACCAGACAGTAATGCCTGCTGACTCTCCACTGCCCCGCCTGTCTATATAGCCGTCCTCTATCTCGCAGCTCCAGTACCTTCCGAGAGCTTCTCCTCCTCAAATCCCGCCCTCCCTCCCTCCCTCGCTCGCTCGCTTCCTCACCAGTGCTGCTCCCTCTGCCACCTACGCTCTTCTTGAGCTTGTAGCCTTGGCCCCTTAGCTTCCTCCAGGGATCCGCGCTAAATGCAGAGCGAGCTCGCCAGCTCGTAGCGTTTCTCCCGGTCCGGTCTGCTGCAAGATGTAATCTGGGTCTCATTTCACACCTTGTGGCCATCTGAATACGCTCTCCGATTCCTTCGTGTTTCTCAGGGCAGGTGAATCCCTTGTCGGGTTCCGAGGAAATGGAGGAGAGCTTCGTGCCCCTCCGAGGCATCAAGAACGACGTCCGCGGGCGCCTCGCCTGCTACAAGCAGGACTGGACCGGAGGCTTCAGTGCCGGTATCAGGTATGCACGCATCTGCTTGAGAAACTGCTCGTCTTTGCCTGGCATTGTGCACAAGATCTTGGAATGATGAAGCTGCTGCGTCCCATGTGTGTTTCAGGATCCTGGCGCCGACCACCTACATCTTCTTCGCCTCCGCGATACCCGTGATATCGTTCGGGGAGCAATTGGAGAGGAGCACCGGTAATGGAGGAGCCAAATTTGCTGCTTCCTTTTTTGTGTGTGTGTTTGAGTTCTGTTTTGGTGTTAGTTTCAGACTTTCAGTCCATTTGAGTGAGTGGCCAGAGAAGCTTCCTTACTTACTAAGGGGGCTCTAATGGTTGGTGCAGATGGGGTCCTCACAGCAGTGCAGACATTGGCATCCACCGCCCTGTGTGGCATAATCCACTCCATTGTGGGAGGGCAGCCCCTGCTGATCCTGGGCGTGGCCGAGCCCACGGTCATCATGTACACATTCATGTTCAGCTTTGCCAAGGACAGGGCCGACCTCGGTCCCAACCTCTTCCTCGCCTGGGCCGGTTGGTAAGTCATCCCTGTTGCATTGATGCAGATGATTACTGTTGTGGGTTGGTCCAATTGCAGGTTTTTTTTTATAAAAAAAATGGCTTTGAAACCATTGATGGATGTGTGTGTGTGCAGGGTCTGCGTGTGGACTGCCCTCTTGCTGTTCTTGCTGGCGGTACTGGGCGCGTGCTCCATCATAAACCGGTTCACCCGCATAGCCGGCGAGCTGTTCGGGCTGCTCATCGCCATGCTCTTCATGCAGCAGGCTATCAAGGTAGGTACACCACCAGGGCCTTTTTTGGTGTCCTTGCTTATTTGGCCTTGACATCATGTGATGATGCAGAAAGTTATCAAGACATTTTGTTGATGTTGGTTTGGTTTCTTTGAGGTGAATGTGGTATGAATTTGATTCAAAACACAAAGTACCCTTCTTAGAGTTGTGCACTACTGTAGTCAAGCTCTATCTGCCAACTAGTGGGAAAGCCTAATGACATGTGCACAAGCTGAAAAGCACATGGAGGCTAATGGGGATGCCCCCAAATTGCACATTCAGTGATTTTGCTGTTTGGCCATTGCTCCAACCAAACGTTTCCTTATCCTAAATCTCGAATATGCTTTGGCCTAAATTCTAAACAATGGAAGTGTTCAAATAAAAAATGTTTGTTTGACATAAATGGTCAGTAACAGAACATAAAAATGTTTATCTGAGATAAATGTGCAAACTGGGCTCTCTGTATTTAATAGACGGTTGCAAGTGTGGCTCACATACCTGGGTTGGTTGCAGGGACTTGTTGACGAGTTCGGCGTTCCTGAGAGGGAGAACATAAAAGCACTACAGTTTGTTCCATCATGGAGGTTTGCCAACGGAATGTTTGCTATCGTGTTGTCATTTGGCCTTCTTCTCACCGCGCTGCGGAGCAGGAAAGCGCGATCCTGGCGCTATGGGGCAGGTATATCTATCTGTAAATTGTAACTGGTTCTGCAGATGCTATGAGAATTTTATTGCCTCAAATCTCCTCCACTTTCTTTGCTTCCTACGACTGTTATGCACTTCAGTTAACCCAACTCTGTATTCCTTGTGATGCTTTTACCGTACCTAGGTTGGCTGCGTGGCTTCATCGCCGACTACGGCGTTCCACTGATGGTGCTGGTGTGGACAGGAGTTTCTTACATACCACATGACAGTGTGCCGAAAGGGATCCCGCGGCGCCTTTTCAGCCCTAATCCATGGTCCCCTGGTGCATATGACAACTGGACAGTCATCAAGGTACTACTACAAAAACTCAACCAGACTTCTGAAACATTCAAGTTTCTTCATGTGAACCATCAGAGCTCATCAAATGTTTCCAATACCATTGAGCAGGATATGCTCCAAGTGCCAGTCATGTACATCATTGGTGCCTTCATGCCTGCAACAATGATTGCTGTCCTGTATTACTTCGACCACAGCGTGGCATCCCAGCTCGCTCAGCAGGCGGAATTTAATTTGAGGAAGCCTCCATCTTTCCACTATGATTTGCTTCTCCTAGGCTTCCTGGTATGTCCAGATGAGTATAACTCTGGCTAGTAACTTCAACATTTGGTATATGTTTATCTTATTTCAATGTAATTTCTTGAACAGACACTGATGTGTGGCCTAATTGGTATCCCTCCATCCAATGGCGTCATTCCACAGTCGCCGATGCATACAAAGAGCTTGGCTACTCTAAAGCATCAGGTAGGATATGAGGAATATTCTGAACTTCTGATATTTGATCAATACTTGACACTTCCATTCAAATGACAAAACATTTCTCCACAGATACTCCGTAATCGACTAGTGGCCACGGCACGGCAAAGCATGCGCCAGAACGCGAGCTTGAGCCAACTGTACAACAACATGCAGGATGCTTATCATCAGATTCAGACACCGCTGATCCACCAACAACAGTCCGTCAAAGTACGCACAGATCTGATCTGATTGAAATTAATTGATCGCAGTATCATATATAAAAACAGTCTAGTACATGTATCTGATATTGCAGTGCCATCTTCACAAAATGTAGGGCTTAAACGAGCTCAAGGACTCCACTGTCCAGTTAGCATCAAGCATGGGTAACTTCGATGCACCGGTTGATGAGACAATCTTTGACATAGAAAAGGAGATTGATGATCTGCTGCCTATGGAGGTCAAGGAGCAAAGGTTGAGCAACTTTCTACAGGCTGTGATGGTTGGGGGCTGCGTGGCCGCCATGCCGTTACTGAAGAAGATCCCTACAGCAGTGCTGTGGGGGTATTTTGCGTTCATGGCGATTGAGAGCTTGCCTGGTAACCAGTTCTGGGAACGAATTTTGCTGCTCTTCACTGCTCCCAGCAGAAGATACAAGTAAGTTTCACTAGTTTCATTACTCTGAAGTCAGGAAATCTGAACATTCTACTGCACATATGTGTATTCACAGATGCGTAATCTGGTGGAAACAATAAATCATATCATTATATAAAATATGTAAAATTGTTTGTAGTCTAGTCATCAGCAGCCCCCGTGTGAGACTTAAATGGTTACCATTTACCAATCTTTGCAGGGTGCTGGAGGAGTACCATACAACATTTGTCGAGACCGTGCCATTCAAGACGATAGCCATGTTCACACTCTTCCAGACCACATATCTGCTTGTTTGCTTTGGGATCACATGGATCCCAATAGCTGGGGTTCTCTTCCCCCTCATGATCATGCTCCTGGTTCCAGTCAGGCAGTATATCCTCCCAAAGCTCTTCAAAGGTGCACATCTCAATGACCTGGACGCAGCGGAGTATGAGGAGTCACCGGCTATACCATTCAACCTTGCTGCGGTGAGTCCATAAACTCTTGATCTGTCCTGACAGGCAGCCTTGTTTGTCATCATGCCATTTTCCAACGTTTAGCTGACGACGGCTAGAAGAATTTTAATCCTGTTACACTAGCTTGACACTGAATGGTGTAAAAATTGCAGCAAGATATTGATGTGGCACTGGGACGCACCCAAAGCGCAGAGATCCTTGACGACATGGTCACCAGAAGCCGCGGTGAGATCAAACGCCTGAATAGTCCGAAGATCACCAGCTCAGGTGGCACTCCTGTCACGGAACTGAAAGGCATCCGCAGTCCTTGTATCTCTGAGAAGGCCTACAGCCCTCGCGTCGCCGAGCTGAGGCATGAACGCAGCCCTCTAGGGGGACGAGACAGTCCACGGACGGGTGAGGCCCGACCATCCAAGCTGGGTGAAGGCTCAACACCAAAATGAAGCAATAATGCTGCATCGCTCATATAAGCTATGGAGCTACTGGAAGTAAATTATATCGATAATTTAAGCATCAGTGCTAATATAAGATGTCTACTTATGCACGGTATGATGCCACTATATGATGGCCAGTGATGAAGTATGAGGCCCCTATATGATGCCTACTGATGAAGTATGAAAATAGGCTAATGTGTATCTATCTGTAGCCTCCTGTGTGTAATCTCTGAATGAGTAGAAGATATTATAGCGTCTACTTTGAAACTTTTTTGAGTCTCACTTTTCTACATAACTGCAAATTGTTCATATTATTCTTTGATTTTTGCACCAAATTGGTGAGTGATGAGCATCATTTCTGCTTGCACCTTTGTTGAGCTTAAGTTGAGCGATGTGCATGTGTACTATTACCAGTTGAATGTGATACTTAACTGAGCCTATTCCCTTCTGAGTAGTGCACAATTTTTGTTGGTTAAAATGGTGAACAATGACAGGCTCAAGCTTTAACAATAAAAATATCTCTGATCTAACAGATCAAGCTATTGAATGAGATGTAGTTGATGGATGAACATGTTACTTGAATTGCGACAACGATGCGGTCGGTGTATACCTGCTTCTCGCGTGCCTTGAGTCCCATGCTTCAACTGGGTGCTGAATACCAGCTTAATTCAGAATGCAAAAGTTCTTCCGAAGTGGCCCGTTCGAAACGCAAATCGCGTCAAATTCAATGAACTGAAAGTTGAGAGTTGAGGCAATAGTGCAATGTTTATAGCCTAGCCAATACCCTTTGCGTCGACACGCATGCGGAAAACAAGATAAGTTGAGGCATGACTGAGTTGGACAGAAAGAAGATTGCACAGGGAGATACCACTTGTCTGACAATCTGAGCCTATTGGTAGAGCAGGCCATGCTGATTTCACCAGTAACTTGCTGGTACAGGCACCAGAACTGCAGGACATGGTAGGAAGGAAGGTATGATCTGTGGTGTGGTAGTGTTGTTGCCAAGCCAACTACCGGGTACAGCTGCTGAACAGTGCCTTAACTGTACTTGTCCATATTTGCTATAGAGGGAAAGATGCCAAGATCAGGAGGGAATTCAAGCAGCAGCTCTTTCAACTCCAACACATGCCTGCAGGCAGCAGTAGGCAGAAAGCTACTGGGCTGGCACTCCTCTTTCAACTGCAGCCATGATTCCAACTTTAGAAGACATTGCATTGCACTGGTCATGGAGCATTGACCTGCTGAAACCAGAGGTACCATAGCCACCAGAGAGTTCATCTGTATGCAGTCCAGGTCATAGGCTCATAGGAGCTGCTGCTGCATTGTCATTCCGCTGGGCTAGACGACCCCCCCCCCCCCCCCCCCCCCCCAATTGTCAACAATCATGGTCGCCGTCGCCCTTTTCCTCAACCGATGATTCCCTCGACAACCCGTGAGCTAGGGCTAGTGATCAGATGGACCTTACAGGTGATGAACCTGTGCCGGAAAGGAGCGGCTGGAGTTCGTCGGCACGGCGGAAGATGAAGGCTGAAGGGTATCCATCCTTGAGGTCCATTGGTGATGTCTGGATGACAACCTTTTGTCAGGCATGGGTGTTGCTTCCCCATCATTTGACCTGCAGACAGTAAGTTGTGTTTCACACCCTGCAGTGCAGGGAATTCTAGAATTGGCCCCAGCTCCCTGAACTCATCCTCCTCATCAGTTCCTTTCCTACACCCCTCTCTCATCTCTTTGACGCAGCGCCATCCGTTTTGTCGCGCTTTTCCGGATTCCAGAGAGCAATGTGACAAAATACCACCCATAGAGTTGTAGCTGCTTCAGTTGAACGCTGAGATATCATATCCATGCATGTTAGGTGCAGAGGGGCAGATGCATCATCCAGGATCTACAGATGTGACCATGAATAATTAGGATGCATTCTATTGCCCCAGTAAGTCAAGCTTCTTGGTAAGAGTGATTCTCTTGCTTTTTACTGAGAAAGACCGATGGTATCAGTAGAACTTGGTAAGAGCGCACTCTTCAGGCTCACCTAAAAACAGTTTCATGAGAGAATAAACTGAAGGCAACGGCAATCTTCGGTGTTATAATCTGGCATTTCATAGGCATGAGCTCTTTAGTTGTGTAGACTGTTTAATACTGCAGACAATCCAGTGAGATCCACAAATAGCCTTGGAAGCTTCAAGTGATTGCAAAGTTCAAAATCGTCTAAAAAAACAGAGAAAAAAGACGGCCACGGATATTTCCAGTTTTGCAAACTTGTGAACAATTCAGCTCCATGGAAATGGAACCAGTGAACATGTTGAAACTGCCTCAATACATCATGAGAAGAAGAAAATTCAAGCAACACATCCGTTTTCACACAGATTGGAGCACTTGAAATTGCTGAAGATTTACACCTTAACAAAACAGCTAACGCTTGGCATGTGTGGGTCAATTACATCCAGAAGCACAGTGAAATGCAACTGATGAAAAAACACTGCTTTATTAAGTCAACAACAAAGAAAAGCATTAGATGGTCCTTGTGTCGGAGGAGAAAAATAATTCAACAGCCATAGGATCAAGTCGCTGTTCAACTCGTACAGCATATGCCAAAAGTCTACTTTCAACTTTCTTAACCTGAGAATTTACGTCCCGTCATCTTCTCGGATTCATATATTATGTGATTGATAAGGCCCCGTGCCGCACTGCATAGCAAGATATAATTTTAGAATGTATGTTCCAACGAGAATAAAAAGGTAAGACAGCCAAAAATTGAAGGTGCCCACGGAGCAGTAACTTACTCATCCTTCATTTTCTGTATCTTCTCTGGATCAGTTTCATGCATGTTTTTCTTGAACTGTTGCCTCACCATGGAAACAAGAAGCCCTGTATTATGTTGCTGGGTCATAAAATACAACAACTCAGTCAAACATGCACCTTCATAAAGTTACACAAATATGCCATAACATCAAAGGTAAATAGTACTCCCTCCGTCCAGAAATACTTGTCATCAAAATGAATAAAAGATGATGTATCTAGATGTATATTAGTTCTAGATACATCCCTTTTTATCCATTTTGATGACAAGTATTTTCGGACGGAGGGAGTACTTATTAGTTCTAATTTGTGATGGCCTTTTATTCTACTGTGGAGCTGGTTTTCCATCTTGTAATCTTGTAAATGAATAAACACAATTTGCATATTCCAGGTGCAACATATTTTACGAACATCAGCCCTCTTATACATGTTATTATGCCACCAAAGAACGTTGTTCCTTGGAGCAGTTTTCATTAAAAAAAACAAGGTGAAGTAATTCAAAATCTATGTAAAGATGCTTAAGTCACACAGGAACTGACAATGGAGCGACCAGACTGTTAGTTCTCCTGGAACACTCTCGGGTTAAAGATACTTGAGGAGAACAGAGCACGCTGAGTATGTGCTAAGAAATATTATGCACTTCAAGATAATAAGATGGTTCAAACGAAAGTACACTTACCTGACTACCGATGAACTTAGCCCTCCTTAAGCATTCGCGGTATAACTACAGCATAACAAAAAGAGCTTATAAGTACCGATAACATTTTCTCCTCAAATGCCATCATCTATTTATTATTTTGTGTGACCAATTTTGATGATGATGAAGAACTAGGTGCACGAGAGTACTAGACATGATTTGCAAAAGCTGAAGCTAAAAGGGTACACTTAACTGATAGAGCTACTCCGACTACAGAGATGAAATTTCAGAACTTACTACTCATTACCATCACCATGTACAGGTCATGATGGGGGTAATTTGTCTATTAGAAAGGTGTGATAGGATCCTTACTCTAAGCGCGTTATCGGCAAGTTCTGGAGGTAAAGCTTTCTGAAGTGAAGGCATCTTCCTTTACTCTGAAATGGTCAATCAACAAGAAAGTCGGTTACTTAAACATGTAAATCTCAAACATTTATTATTCGCCTACAGCAATTAAGGAACAACAGGCCAGACAATGTTTTTGATTACAAAAAGGTTTAAGGCACACACACCAGTACAACATACTACCACAGAAAAGAGTATTAATACAAAATACCAGTATGCACACAAAAGCTATATATCAACAACTTAAAAGAAACAAGGGAACAAAACCATATCCAAAAATGTGATACAACCTTACAATCACACCAAGGACCATGGTCCAAGCAGTAAGAGACTGCATGAAAGTACCAGCTTCCCAAAGCAACAATAAACAGGCCTGAAGTACCCCTTCATTGACCAACATAGCACATCTATAAAATCATTTGGGCCTTGGGCTGCTACCCAAGAGACAAAGCGCAAAACTACAAGGCCTTGTGAACACCCGTTCAAGAAGATGCCTTTCTTTTACAAGCAATTTCTACTAAACTGTGGACACTGCAAATTCACCAGTAATTATGAACTACTGATCCAGTCATTTCATGGAGAATCGAAAAGAGAGGGTGGGTTGTTTGGGGCTTCTTTGGTTATCAGGGAGGAGAACCCTCTCCCAGCATGGGGGAGATCTCCTCAACCAGGGGAAATCCCTGTCGTTATTTGGGCAACAAGTGGGAAGGGGGGGAAATTCCAGGCAGAAAGTTATCAGAAATATTGGGAAAAAGATCAAAACAAAACATAATGTTTGGACAACTAATTGCAGTACGCTGTTAAATTCTTCAGTATATCCAGAGGGGGAAGAAACATAAAGTCACACAAGCAAGACAGTGTCAGGAAAATAAAGGCATAATAAGAAAAGAAAGAGACCTAATTGGCGAGAACTTCTACTTGGCAAGAACTAATGCTGAGGAAAAACAGGAACTGGTATAACCTCTACTCTGTGAGAAAGCTGTGATCAGACTTCACATATTGTTATGTATCCATGGTATTATGCGAGTGTTTAACGAAAAACTACCACAATTCGTGAAACCGTGCCCACAGACTACCACTTTACAAATTTATACCGTAAACTACCACTTTTTTACTAATTTTTCCTAAAAACTACCATGTCTGTAAATCGACCGTTTCGTCCATTTTAAACGCACTTAGGTCCACTTTACAAATGCAATCAGGTCCCTACAATTTTTTTAAAAGCGATCGGGTGCCTGTAAAATAAAATAAAAAGCAGTCAGGTCCCGGCCGGTGAGCTCGTCAGCGGCGGCGGCAGCGGCAAGCAGAGGCATGCGGCAGCGGCGGCGGCGGCAAGCGGGAGCAACGGCGGTGGCGGAAGCAAGCAGCAGCTGCGGGGCAAGCGGGAGCGACGGCAAGTAGCAGCAGCAGCAAGCGGCGGTCGCGCATAGATAGCTAGCTCCGGCCGCCGCAGTGCGTGCGTGAGCTAGCCAGCTAGCTAGCTCTGGCTGCGTCCCCGTCGTGAACTAGCAGCTTCGGCCGGCCGCAGCAAGCGCGTGAGCTAGCTAGCTAGCTCCGGCTACGTCCGTCGTGAGCTAGCTAGCTCCGGCTGGCTGCGCTAATCATGTTTAATTTTTGGCTAATCAGTCTTTAAATCGATGTGGTAGTTTTTAGTTAAAGATTAGGAAAAAAGTGGTAGTTTTTGGCACAAATTTGTAAAGTGGTAGCCTATGGGCACGGTTTGATGAATTGTGGTAGTTTTTTGTTAAATACTCGTATTATGCAGACTACTCATGTTAAATCCTAAGGAACTGGGAGTGCTAGGCTCAGTGGCTCCAGGGGCTAAGTTACAGGCGGACTGCAGTGCCCACGCACATAAAGCAAGTGGCAATTGAATCATGTAAATGCATTAGAGTTTAGATCATTGTGGCTACATGTATAAATAACTCTAGGATAAAATCGGAATATATAGCAATTCAATGCACATGGATGAAGTATTTGGCTCTAGCTGTTTGAGGAAAGCAATTCAGTGCACATAGATGCAGCAATTGGCTCTAGCTGTTTCAGGAATCAGTAAAATATGACAAGGGTTTGGATGCAACCAGTTTGTGCCATGATTGGCAATGGTTTTCTCAGAAGTTGACCCCCAAGATGCAGAGCTGCAGATCAATTGCCATCAAGAAAGAGGATTTGGAAACTGGACCTACACATGTACAACAGATCTGTGGACAACTTGGTTGAACTAGAATGCGGAGCCATCAAAGCTTGCCAAATGGGCTAGCTGTTTGAGGAAAGCAATTCAGTGCACATAGATGCAGCAACTTGCTCTGACTGTTTCAGGAATCAGTAATATATGACAAGCAATGTTTTTATGGCGTAACGCGTTTTATGGCAACCGGCCCCCTTCATAACATTATAACGCTTACAACCTAACTTTGTATTTATACCGACGCCTTAAAAACATTGCTATCACACAAAGTTAGGTCATTGACAAGGGTTTGGATGCAACCAGTTTGTGTCATGATTAGTGATGGTTTTTCTCAGAAGTTGTCCCCCAAGATGCAAAGCTGCAGATCAATTGCCATCAAGAGGGTTTGGAAATTGAACCTACAACAGCTACAACAGATCTGTGGACAACTCGGTTGCCTTGTGAATATAATGATTAGTTGAACCCGACTCCGGAACCATCAAAGCTTGCTAAATGGGCTGTGATGATGTATGGTGGCCTACCTACCCTGCCAAGGTTTAGCAAAGATACATCTATGCACAAAGTTCATCCACGGGGAAATGGTGGGTCGCCTTACTCGTGGCTGCTTAACAAGGTGATGGTCAACTAAACATTCGCATTGCTAAGGAAGAACTGCAGCCGGTGGGGACAAGATGCTCCCGTCCCCAGCAGCGGAGAGGGAATCGAGAAACCAGGCAAGCAGGAGGTCACTCGGCTAGCCTTCGCAGGTGTGGGGGCAGCTAGCTCGTTGGCGAGAGACGGCCGTGAGCGCGTCGGCGTGGAGAGTAGCCGGAGGAGGAGAAAGGAGACGAGGCTGTCGCCGTCGCCGTTGCCGGAGGGAGGTGCAGTTGCTCGGAGGAGGCATTGAGCTCGGTCGTCGGATCAAACCTGGCGAGATCAGTCGGATCAACCTCTAGGTTTCCAACCATTCCGGTAGGTTCACTCCACAGCGATCCAGTAGATGGGAGTGGGGAGTGGTGGAGAGTACCCGCGGGATTCAGGGAGAGGGTTCGGTGACACAATGCTTAAGGGCGCTAGTGTACCTGGGGTTCTCGTAGCGGCCGACGGCGGGGAAGCGGCGGCGGCGGCGGCGACCTCTGGAGCGGTGTGGGAGCGACTGCTACGTGCAAAGGATATCTCTGGCTGGTACTTGCCCATGGGCCTGTTCGCTATTGGGTTGGGCTTATTCCGTGGCTTAGTTTTTTTTTAGGGATTATATTCCGTGGCTTAGTGACCATCCCATAAAGCCCATGTAATAATGCCCGGAATATAGTTCCGCGAAATCACTAGTTGAGGAGTACTTGTTGTGAAGATCACTCCAACATCCCCAGGCCATTCCAGTTTTCTCTATGTCGTGTTTCAAACTTCCGAGGGGTTTGTGTGATCATATAAAAACAATTATTAAGAAGTTCTGGTGGGGTTGCAAACAAGGACAACGCAAGCCTGCATGGGTATCATGGGACGTGATGACCAGACCGAAACACTTGGGCGGTCTAGGTTTCAGAGATCTTGAGCTTTTCAACTTGGCGTTGTTATCAAGACAAGCATGGAGACTTTTGCAAGAACCAGATAGTTTGAGTGCAAGAATTTTGAAGGCTTCATATTACCCAGACAACACCATTCTAGAAGCGGGCCTGGGTTCACGGTCGTCACAAGTTTGGCGGGCAATTTTGGAAGGGCACGACCTACTAAAGCAAGGCTTAATTCGATGGATCGGCAATGGTGAGGGCACGAATATATGGACTCATAACTGGATACCAAAGGAGATGACTCCGCGCCCGATCACTTCTCTTGTGGTAAATCCACCACAGTATGTGTCGGAGTTACTTCTGCCAGCGTCAGCCGCTTGCAATGAAACTCGGATTCGTTCGGTGTTCTTGCCTATTGACGCGAATGCTATTATGAGTATTCCTATTTGTACAGCAAATATAGATGACTTTTGGGCTTGGTATCCTGACAGGAAAGGTGTTTTCAGCGTCAGCTCAGCATACAAGTTTTTGCTGAAAACGAAGCTGCAGAGAGAGGAGTGGTTAGAAGGAGGGAGCGGATCTTCCAACACTGCAAGGGACGAGAAGTCTTGGTGCTCTCTGTGGAAGCTAAAAATCCCGTCCAAAATCAGGATCTTTCTGTGGAGGTTAGCGCATCACTCCTTACCAACTCTGGACATTTTGAAGAGGAGGAATATGGCTGATCGTGATGTTTGCCCACTGTGTGGCTGTGAGGACTCATGGAGGCATGCCCTCCTATCTTGCACAACATCGCGGTGTGTGTGGGCTCTGTTAGATGACGAGCTTGTAGCTCAAATGGCAGAGTTTGTGGAACCAAATGCGAGGCTCTGGCTGTTCGAGTTAAATGACAAGTTGGATCAAGCAAACTTCACCAAGTTGGTCGTCACACTCTGGTCGGTGTGGTACGCGAGAAGAAAGGTAATTTATGAATCGATTTTCCAGAGCCCCCAACATACAGTGTCTTTTGTCAACAATTTCATTGCCGAGTTAATTAGGCCTGATACAATCTAGCGGTACTAGCCAGGAGACCAGCTCTGCTCTGCGGCCGCAGGTCAGAAGGTGGCTTCCACCCCCGGGGGGTTTCGTGAAGGTTAACGTTGACGGTGATGTTGCTAGATCTCATCATGGCGGAGCAGTCGCAGCCATGTGTCGGGATCAGACATGCCTCTATCTAGGGTCATCAGCGGTGGTTTATCGGGGAATCAATGATCCTCTATTTCTGGAGACATATGCATGCCGAGAAGCCTTGGCATTAGCAGATGACCTCGCGACCCGGGAGATTTGTGCGGCTTCAGATTGCCAGGAGGCGATCAACGACATCAACAGAGGGACAGGAGGTCCAAATGCTTCTATAGTACATGAAATAACGACCCGGTGTACCGGTTTTATTTCTAGTTCTTTCATACATGAACGTAGGAACTTTAATTTCGAGGCTCATAATCTCGCCAAGTTTGCTTGTAATCTTGAAGTAGGTAGACATCTTTGGTTGGGTAATCCTCATGACCCAAACCTTGTACCTATGATGATTCCGTTGGATGAATAAAGAAGGCGAGATTTTACTCAAAAAAAAGTGTGCGCCACTTGTCACAACCTGTGAGTTTTCCCTTTTTTCTGTAGATCCGTTTATTCAAAACGTTTTATCTCTTAAACCGTGCGTCCAAATCTCGAGCCGCTTTCATGGTTGGATTCCTCGCTTCGAAATCTTCAAAACTAGATCTCATGTTGATAGGTTTTGACAAAAAAATCACAAAAAAAACGAATGAAAAAACCGAATCTGGAGCACGATTTTTTTCTCTTTTCGAAAGAGGCACGCTCGTGCCTCTGACGAAATCACAACCGTGCCTCTTGTCGTGGTTCTAAGCCTGACAGTAGAGTGGGGGGTAGGTATGGAGAGGCAAGGTCTTAGCTATGGAGAGGCTGTAAGCACAAAGGATGTACGAGTTCAGGCCCTTCTCAGAAGAAGTAACAGCCCTACGTCTCGGAGCCCGGAGGCGGTCGAGTGGATTATGAATGTATGAATTACAAGGTGCCGAACCCCTCTGCCTGTGGAGGGGGGTGGCTTATATAGAGTGCGCCAGGACCCCAGCCAGCCCACGTAGGAGAGGGTTTAAGGTGAGTTAAGTCTGGGGCGTTACTGGTAACGCCCCACATAAAGTGCCTTTACTATCATAAAGACTACTTGATTACAGGCCGTTGCAGTGCAGAGTGCCTCTTGACCTCCTGGTGGTCGAGTGAGTCTTCGTGGTCGAGTCCTTCAGGCCAGTCGAGTGAATCCTCGTTGGTCGACTGGAAGGCGACCTCTTCTAAGGATGTCCTAGGGTAAGTTACTTGGATCAGGTCCATGATCCTACCCTAGGTACACAACCCCATC